>NW_008596973.1:0-70206 GCF_000691845.1 Merops nubicus | reverse complement strand
TCCTGCTGATGGGCTGAATCTGCTTAGAGGAAAAACAAGTTTTTGCCATATATATTATTGAATCTGTTATGAAAGTTGCAATAACTCCAGACTTCGGAACCATTACTAATAGTAACAATTATACTGAATTTCCATAAGAAAGTAATCCCACCTCTCTTTCCTCTACATTAAAGCACTTACTGTAAAATAACTGAATCCAGCTGATTCACAAAAGGTCTTTTGTTACAGCAATTCCCAGGTTTGCTGTTCTGACAACACAGATGTGTCTTTAACTGAAGGTTACAAGATAATAATGGGAGTAATATAAATAACAGGCATGAAAAGGACAATCAGGAGGAACTGTACAAGCAGTAAAGGGATTGTCAAAGTCATCAGGAAAGTAAAAACAGGTACTAAAAAGAGTAATGTTTTTATCATTTGTGAACATGTTCTAACTAGCTCTAATTCAGGTAGCTCATCTGGGGCCACAGCTATAAGGGAGGAAGGCAGAGTCAGTGAAAGATGGGAACAGGCCACAGAATTCCACATCAGGTTGATTCATTTCAGTGTCATAAAGAGATAGCTTTAAATTATCAGTCACACATCTCAAGTGACTGAAAGGATGCCTGTAAATTTTAGTGCACAGCACAACAATGATCTGAGTACTAGAGCAGGCCAAGATCTAGGTAGAGACCAAGAACTAACACCTGACTAAAAGGGAGAAAATAAAAAAAATAAAATTAGCCTATACTGTGGTAATTATATCCTCAAAGATGTGAGGATTTCAGACTGACTCTGAAATAAACCCTCCTTCGCATTTACAAGTAGCTGTAGGCACATCATGCCCACGTTGAGAGTGTACTATTTTGGACATACAGGTAGATGCTTTTTTATGTACATGTAGCTACATATACACACATAAGCATAAATGTAAACAAGGTGCAATTACTTAGCTTGATAAACACTAACCTTGACCTTCTGAACACAGTCCTTACTGTAAAAGAAAATTTTCTTCTACAAAGGTGAATGTTATGTTAGTGCTGGTGGACCAAATTCACAAGCAGTGTAGATAAG
This sequence comes from Merops nubicus, assembly GCF_000691845.1. Classification (NCBI taxonomy): domain Eukaryota; kingdom Metazoa; phylum Chordata; class Aves; order Coraciiformes; family Meropidae; genus Merops; species Merops nubicus. Next base: position 69,153 of record NW_008596973.1, on the reverse strand, counting down.
GTAAACTTAACTGATGTCAGTATACTAAACTAATCAATATTGCCGATCTTTTTCGTAATTTTTCTTTTTAAGAAAAGGAAGTGGTGCTCAAGGATGTGTTAAAAATTAGGCAGTAGGACGGTATTTCTCACTGAAAAATTCATTGAAGTCACACCAGCAGATCATCTGGTAGTCAGTACTCAGTTTACCCGCTGCAAAGTCAGTGGAATAAACTTCTAACCTCATGCCTGGGAAATTAGTCTAACAAAGCGAGCGCTAACTAATAATATTAGGGCACCTCCCTGCTTTAATCTTTGTTCAAATTGCTTACTCTAATATCTTCAAGGTTTATCTTATGAAAGTTAAGCAAAAAACAAACACTCAGAAAAAATATTCTTCCTTTTTCCTACAGCTCACTATAGATGCACAGCCCTGAATCTTCCATAATAACATAAAATACTTACTTGGACTATTCAGGAAGTCTATTATCTACTTAATTTTGGTAGTAATGAGACCTTCCATTGGAATTTTGATATGAATAGCATACAAGCAGATGCCTGAGGGTAGTCAGAGTACCGCCAATGCTAAGGAGCTCAATTCATTTTAGCAGTGAGCCAGTGAGCTATAATTTAAAGGGTCAAAAGCTTTCTGTTATTTTCTTATGGGGCTTTTCTCTTTTGATGACTATGCTAACAGACCCTGTTCTATTTATTCATTGAAATTTATGTTTATACTCCATGGGAGATGCTCGTCTATCTGCCAGCCTATGTTAGCAGAATTATAAACCTGTCAATGACACAGTATTTTAGTAGTAACCTACACTGGCCATAAAAAACAAATGCAAATGTTCAGACAATTACTTATATACAATGAAAATAGCACTTTCTAACAAATAATGTTGTCAAATGAAATAGTGACACTACTCATCTTTAAAACAATGAATTTATATAATCTATTTCGAATCATGTTAAGTTTTTTTTAAAGGCTTTATTTCACCTGCTACTTTAAGAAAATTGCAGGCTACTTCAGATATGTCCAGAATGTGGCTAAACATGCAAGTGTCAAACAGCTTTCCTGTATTTGCAGCTGGAGACACAGTAAAATTTATTACCTAATGCAGGCAAAAGGTATGCAGCAGACTTATTGGTCCAGGTACACTCCAAGTGTGTTTTACTTTTTTTCAAACCTTTACAATGCATATTGCTCATATGATCATTAAATAAGGAGCAGAAAGATTGCAAGAAGTTATCTGGTGTATTTTCTTTCCAAGGTTTTATGGAAGTGTGCTTTTTGCCATCCTATTGAGTATGCACACACAATAACCAATTAGTGCCCAAGTCTTTAAATTCGTTATAAAATTAATCACAGCATATTAAAACCATAAAACAGCACTTGTAATGATGCTCATTCTATAGATAAGCTTAATTAGTGTAGCCATTGCAAATTAGCTCTATTTCAGAGTTAGACAAACATCTCATCCTTCAGTCTCTGTATGTACGAGGATTATGAAGGATTTGATTCGTAATAGCCTGGCTAATTATATTTACACACTCAGGACATTCTATGATTCTTCATACAAGCTCTAGTTTCCATTCAAGAACCATAGAAAAATATTTAAATGTATAAAGTTACACCTCTTTTGTCTGCTAAATATTATAAAGTAAATTTAAAAAAAAATCATATTAGGTTTTTAAAAATTAAAGTTAATGTTAAATCTGTGTATTTATTTTTAGTGTGCCATTGAAAACGAAGTTTTAACATCTTTTCTTCCACTCAACATACTTCACATTTTCTTAATTAAAGTGTATTTTAAAGTTTAAAAAATATATAGACTGTTTTTTCAGTTCAAAGCTTCTTCTCAATTTCCCCCATCACCCTTAGAAGTGAATGATTTTTGAAGCTTTTTATTTGATATTTTTTATGGGAAGGGGGATGTTACTGATAAGCTAGCTACTTTCTTATTTCAAGTTTTTATTTAAAAACTTAAAAAAGCCGTAGCCTCTATTGCAGTCAAACTCAAAAAAACCAACCAACCAACCAAACAAACAAACAAACAAAAAAAACCAGCTTTCCAGTGCATGGTGTTTTACATTGTCAACTAGCAGCTTCAGAAACACACAGCTTTACATTTAACCATGAATAAAAAATAAATAATACTTTTCTGGTAGAACTTCTACTGATGGTACCCTGGCCTGACTAATGACAAAGGAATAGTACCTGAAAGCAATGAAAGCAACACAAAAATCTGAATAGAAACTATAGAAGGATGTCCATAGTCTCCCTGCTTTACCTGAAAACTGATGAATGCATAATTATTCTTACATAATTTCCTTGAATCTTATTTATCCCAGTACTAATCAAAGTTTCTCTGTAGTTTCAGGCATCCCCATGTGAAAGACAGAATATCAAAGAAGAATGGGAGAACGGACTTCACTCTCAAAAAAAAAAAAAAAAAAAAACACCACTATAATATGAGGAAAATACTCCATGAGATTTCCTTTCCTCTTGGGTTTAGATATTTATACTTCAGACGAAGAAGTTCTGTTACACCTACCCAATTGCAGACAAATTTTCAAAAGAACTAAGCGTGCTGAGGGGCAAGAATCTTTTAAAACTCTAGTCTTAGGTGTTACAATGGGAACTGTGCTTAGGTGTTACAACGGTGAGTGTATTTGAAAAGTCTGGTCCTGATCAATGTGCCCTAATCTGAGCTAAGATCTTTAAAAATTCTGTCTCCTGCTACAACTGCTTGAAAATTAAGCTGTGGACTCTTCAAAGTTTATTTTTATTTAAGAGATCCTTTCCAAAGGTTTTGAGCATCTGCAGTTCACATTCAAATTTGCATGATCCCTGGATACACAGCATGTATGAACTACAGGCCTATACTCATTTCTAGGTATTCTGGTTATTCACTACTGGAAAATCATGAAGTCCACTTTTTATATTGCTTTTTCAATCACATTCTTTGCCTATGTTACTCCAAACTAATTTTTGTTCCTTGTCATCCCTATAGCAGTTAAATTTTGGCTGAATTTGTTCAGCATACTTGATACAAAAATGTTCCAAATGACATAATATGCTTTGGAAAAGCTTTTGACAAGACAGACAGCCAAGGGACTAAAAGGTGATAGTCTTTTGCCATTTCTGAGTGATGTGGCTGCCAAAATCCATGGACTTGAGGAGGTTTGACCTTGCACAGACAGTGATCTGTCTTCATGAAAACAGACTGTCACATGCACATGCCTCAATTTCACAGAGGAAGAACTGGAACTGTAAAACAAGAGAACCTTGGACATCTCTAAAGAGAAAAAATGTGTAAAGCTTTCAGGGCCTCACCAACAGCTAAAATTAACTCTGAATCACCCATGTGGATATATTCTGATGCAAACAAATTTGCCACAAGCCACAGTGATTACTATGTCCCATGGCCACCATAACGGCAAGTGAAAGTTTCTTTCTCCTACCAGAGCTAAAAAGCAACTAAGTCTTCATTAGCACAGAATCATTTTTTGTCTCCAAGGACAAAAAAAAGTTGCCATGCCAAATGTGGCTTGAAAGGATAAGAGAGCATTCAGCATATCAAACCATGCATTTTTAAAGAAGGTCAGTATCATTTAATGCCAATGTTCTACATTGAGCAAATCTGTTCATTTTTCCATCACCCTCAGAGAAAACATAAACAACCATTAGGAGCCAGAAGGGCTAAGGGAAATGCAGTGTTTTAATTGCTTTGCCTTGGGAATGTTGCAGAAGCTGGTCTTGCACAATGCATATACTGACAGTTCAAACAGAGATTTATCTATGGAATTTGAAACAGCTTTAAAAAGAATGCACATGAACCTGACAGAAAATTCTGACTGAAGACCCAGTGTTAGCTTATTAAACAATATAAATGAATGAAGAATGCATTCATAGATGATTTGCTGTGTCCATCTGGGATCCTTTTAGGCTGACAGGAATAGCATATTATTGAGTGATAAAATTAAGGAGGAATTTGAAGGAAGGCAGGTAGAATCACTATTGCTCTGCACAGAAAATAAATGTATTTACTGCCATAATCCAGCTTTCTAACATTTTGAGAGTAAACAAGCACCATGTTGGAAATTTAGGTATTTTTTTAATTTGAGGAAATGCAAACCTGATAATTAATTGTACTCCTACAAACCATGATCTTAATACCAGAGTCAGAGCAAGAATGGCAAAGACTTCTAATACTGTATGTACAGTACCTAACACAATAGGGGCATCACTGCTTGGCCCTTAAGCAATTAATACGAACTACCTGTTTTTTTACCAGTTTTGAAATATAGGGGAAATTGTTATTCATATCCACAGTGTGCAAATCACTGTTACACACAGATATTTAAAAATATACATAAAGGAAGAAATAAAATAAATCTTTTTCAGCTCTCTAAATAGCTTTGTAATCCTCAAACTTGTAAACAGTTAACAGATAAAATTAAAATTGTATCATATACAATAAAGACAATGGGCTTCATACTCCAAGCATAAAAAAATATTTTAAACACATCTCATCTTTGCCAAGTTTCAGTATTTTATGGCAACTCACATATTACTTTGAAAGACATTCCTATTGAAATAAGCTGTTTGCATGAAATATTCTTATTTTAGTTTATTTCAGTAAAAGTGATATAACTCCCAAGACTTTCAGTGAGAAACCTAGAGGATATTGGTATCTAGGTTGTTAGGTTTGTTTGGTTTTTTAATAAGTTCAATATTTCAAACCAAGCTTATACTTACATATCAGAACTGTGCAATACTACTTCTTAAACACTTTTTTCAGATTATAGCGTAGTGATAGGATGATATGACCAAGCTACCAATAAAATCAAGAAAAAAAGCTTGCATTTAATTATTTGCACTCTAATGAAATTTTAAAGCTATTGATTTGAGGAAAAAAAATATATATTGTGCTCTTATTTGTCACACATTTGCCATTTCCTTTTAATCTAGGAAAATTATGTGTCAATACTCTAAGTACACAGATTTCTTATATCATTACAGCTAGACACATCAGAAAAGTTAAAGATTTAAAACTTTAAAAAAGCCTTGTAAATTAAGAAGGGACTTCTCCTATTTTGTAAAAGGAGAACTAAATAATAGAACTGAAGGTGTAGTCAGAACATGGCTAAAGTACACTTACTTCTGTGAGGTAGTAGAAGCAGACACAGGAACCCTGAGTATCACAAGCATTCAGCTCCAAAATACTGCACATTCGACCTGCATTTAGTAACTGAATTATTTACTTGTGATTGGAAGTCAAATTGGGATTAGCAGTCAGATTATCCAAGTCCCTTAACTATATTTAAATCACAGATCATTCTCCCTTTGATAAATGCTGGTGTCTGTTTCATGGAGGTAGTTACAGCACATAAACCATTATTACAAAACCTAAAAGTTTGTAAGTATCTGAAGTCCACCTCTAAAAATATTTTTGTTTATACACTACCCACTCTTCACTAAGTAAAACTAATTACCTTACTATGTAACAGCACGAGGTATTCAGTTATACCCTAGTCAAATATACTCCAGTGCCCTGCTGCACTAAGTATCTACCTGCCTACTTGTTCCACCTCTTCAAAATAAGAAAACTGCATGCTGCTGCATCTAGTCCCTCAGAGAAAGTAGTCATGTTCCCACCACATTTCCAAAATAAGCAAGTGAGATATTGTTACTGTGATTAAAGAAAATTAATTTTTTATTAAGCAGTTTTAAGACACAGCAGCAATTCCATTGTTGCCTTTCAGAAATGCCCACTATCTTTATTAATTTTCTGCTTATGAGCATGGACTTCTACAAGATGTCACACAATCTAACGGAAAAGAAGAAAAATGTTTTTTGATTGCCTATATTATGTTTATTCTAAAATAATCCTTGCTTTCTACTTGCTTTAAAAAGTTGGAGCTGCATTAGATAGAACACAGTTGCATAGATTATATTCCCAGATACTCACCATTATTAAATTAAGGGAGCAATGCAACAAATGCAATAACAACTCATGTATATGAATAGTCCCAGTAATTAAACTTGAAAATGAGGACAATACAAAAAAATTTTTACATCATTTAAGTCTTTCATGTTTGAAAGAAGCAACTTCATACCTGGTGAAATAAAACATATTTCAGAGAACATTGGCTTTGTCCTTTGGACTACCTCATTTGTTTTTATTCATCCCACTTAGACAGATTTTTCAAAAGATACTCGGTGTTTGTTCTAGTAGCTTTGAATATCCACAATGAAACTGTCACCATGTTTATTACTCTTAACATCGACCAAAGTAGAATCACAGAATAATTTAAATCAGTTTCTTAAAACCAAGAAAAAAATGGAAATGGCTGTCTTCAAGACAACTCTGATAAAAATGGCTCCATCTTAATCAGAAAAATCCAATCCAATAAAAACTAAGTTCTTATTTGAAGAAAATGCTGATGCTCTGCTGCTTCTTGTGTTTGAGGACAGAAACACAAACAAAATGTACAAACTTTTCTTTCTTATTATTTAATTCTCTTAATCTACGCTATTTTGCCCAAGTTTTGAACTTTGACATTTGCACACTCAAGGAAGCCACAGTCCTATTTTCTTTACCACCAGATCAGTGCGCTAACCGACTGAGCCTGATGACATGGTGGTATTTCAGTTCCCCAATCCACATAGACATGTTCATGCCACCATGAACTATCAGAGGGCAATAAATGCATGGGTCTGATCAGTAAAGACCAGGAGCACTGCCTTCCTTAAGTATCAGCTTATGCAGGCTTACATGATTTCTAGAATAACATTATTAATCATGCCATTGTCCAGAAAATTTGAACTTAAAACTACAGACACTGCTCAGATACAGAGAAACACAACTATAAATTTATCCAAATCTAATAATCACTTACACTAGTATCTTGGCAGAAAGCTGCCCATGTTCTCACAAACAATCTCATGGGAACTTTTGATTGACTCAAATATTCAAATATTTTATTCAGTTTTACCTGAGGAAGAAAAAAAAAAAAAAAAGATGATGCTGTCATAGTGGAGAATCACCTTGTAACTGGGTTATTAGCTCAGTGACTCAGGAGGAATAGTGCCATCTACTGAATTAAATATACTCTGTAAAAAATAAACTAACAAATCCTCTCTTGTGAGATGGTTATTGTACATGGAGTTGTTGTCCAGTTAATTTAATAGAAAATTTTTGTAGTAGAGACACTTGAAGTCACTTGGTACCTGCTGTTTTCCTTTGCCACTAGGGCATTTCAAAAGCTTATTCACAAAACAAAAGAAATAAGGTCACTCTTTTCAAATATTTGCAACGATACTTTCAAAAACCTTACATGGGGGCAGAGTACTTGGAACAGTCCAGAGGGGAGCTAACTTTTGGCTGCTGAATGTTACAAGAAAATAGAAGCTCAGAACATACAAGCAATGAGACAAGTCAGGGGGAAAAAAAGAAAAAAATCTGTTCACTGTTTTTGCAAATTTCCAGGAAAATCCAAAATCCAGCAGTGCAAGCATATGGCATTAAAAGAAACATCATGAAAGAGATTTATACTGGTTCACACCACCAACAAAACCTCTAGCACATAAAAGGAATTTATCTCACACAATTGAAAAAAATAGTGGGATGGAAACAAGTGTTGGTGATATTAAAAGAATAGATTGAGGTAAAGAAGATGAGGTTTAACCACATGAATCTCTTAACTAATCACTGAAAAAGCTAAGTCCTTCTAGGCCTTTCACAGAAAATTCAGCCAAACACCTACAGAGAAAGAAGCAGGTGTTAAAGATTCACCATCAAAATAGATACTGTGCTTCAAAATGATGGGTGGGTATGATGGAAATGTTGATAAATTGTCATGGACTTTGCAAATCAAAATAATATTGATAGATCAAGTGATACTTATGCATATAAACAAAATATATACTAATGCTTTATCATCAGTCATGTAAGGAGGGAATTCAAAGCACTGACTGCCATAAAAATTGCTAAGTCACTAAGGAATCATGCACATTTGTGAGAAGCGAGTCCTCATTCTTGGCTTTTGCAGACTACAACACCCGACCTCCCTGGCAGGCTTTGGGAATCTCACGAAGATTTTCCCCCCGAATCTTGGCTAAGGAACTGATATAATGAGAGGCTATTTTATGTTTAGTCACTGAGAATTAAACAATGAAGCAAATTTTTTCTAAATTGATAAACAAATAAGGTCTAGTAATCACAAAAATCAGATTCAGAAATACCCTTCAGATATTTCTTAGATTTGACAGTACTGAATCCAAATAAACACACTGTTCTTACAAATGATAAGCACTGAAAACAAAAAATCAAACCTAAGTACCTCAAGCGATTCTGCTTTAGATAAAATTATCTATACATATTTCATCCTCTAGGAAAAATCAGACATTAAAGGAAGTAATATAGACTTGTTAATGTTTTGTTCTGGGAATAGCACAATGCAAAGTTGCTAACTTGTAGTCCCTACTCAGACACATTTCCCAATAGGACTTTGGACTACAAAAAATGAAGCCCAGAACTAAATGGGAGTATAAATTTGGATTATAAAAAATGAAGCCAAATAGAACAGATATTTTCCTAAATATTAGAAGCAATGCAATTGATAACTGTTATGAAAGGTTTTACTGCCATATATTGAAATTAGTAAAAATTCTTCCCAAGTAAGATTTTTCCTTTCCTATAATGCATAAACTCCTATAGGTATGCTTTAAGATGATTTTTAAGTGGCAAATACTAAAAAATGTATTTCACTACAAATGTACTATGTAATTGATAATCACATTTTGCAGACATTTTTGCAAGCCTATGTATATTTAAATGAAAAGATAAAATATCATTAAGAAATGCACATCTTGAGAGAACAGCCTCATGGTAATCTTTAAGTACTCTCTGTGGATTTTCAAGTCATTTTGTCAAGCAGCAGAAACCCTATTATATGAGCTATCTGCACAGTCAAAGAGCATGAGTAGCCAGCTGAGAACACAGCTTCATCCCATATGCACTGAAATCAATAGAAAAAATATCTGTAGGATTTTGTAACTGAAATGTATAGGAGCCTTCCCAATTACTTCAGTAAGCATCAGATTGGTCTCTACACCAACATCAGAGGCTATAGACACTGAGTAATATATGAGCTATCCTTAGGCTGCAATGTATTTGCATAAACCTTTGGTTGAATAACTTGAAGAACAAAATAAATCAAAATTGAAATCTATTCACAGTTAAATGGCAAGCTGGAAAAGAGATTTAGTGAGTTAAATTATTCACCATGCTCCAGTGAAAGCATATTGCACAGATTCACATTCCCAAGTGAACCCATGCTCTGCCACAGCCTAGCTAAATTTAGCATGAATAAGCATCTCTGGACAAACAACAGCCAAATAAAACAGGTGCCTTAATATATGCATTCAACACCTGTTATTTTGCAGAAAAACACAACACATACCCAGCTCTCATTTGATTTATTAATATTTCCAGTGTACACAAAGCTCTTCTGTACTGGATATCCAAATGGGGCCTTGGGCTAATATTCATTTATGTTACTATATTAAAGATAAAATTCAAAATTCTTTTTTCTACGCCTGACTGATTTATAGTGTTAAAATATCCGCTGATTATGTCTACTCTAATTTTTGTGAACTATTTTTCTTTTCTTTATATACTTTGTGAGATGAGGTGACCAGAACTGAAAATACAAATTCATATGATGGAATACATACATCACTATGAGGGCTGCTACAGGGAAGTTAACTCCACCCCAGCCAGACTCAGTACACGCTGATATCCTTCATTTTCCATATTATAGCAGTAGTAGTAGTAGTATTGTGGTAGTATAAATGTGGAAACTATTTCACGTGATGCTATGGACTCCTCCAGCATAGTGCTAGTTTTTCCACCAAACCATCCTTCCCAAATAACATATATCTGTTTTTTTCGCTAACATTTTATCATCCTCTTACACTTTTCATTAATGCTTACTCTGTTGGAAGCACTCTACTTCAAAGGAGACATTAAAATCTCTCGAAGTTGCTGATTTCTCTGCATGGAACGTAAACACTCCCACGACACTTTTCAGAGAGGAATAATCAGTCTTCTGGGAAGGGTTCCTACACAAGTGTTCATGTGACTGCAACCAAAGTGGTTGTACCTCTTTGCGCAATCACTCTGCTGCCAATTTCTGAGACGACACTAAGCATATATGGAGAAACAATGCCATTTGAAAGACAATAGAGAAGCAGAGTTACTCTACCCACAGCTGCTTGAAGACTGTCAGAGAACTGTGGTGTCAGGGGAGTTTTGAGACAGGAAACCTGTGGTAAACGACAAGAGAGGCCAGAGCAAGTCCCTGGGTACTGAAGAGTTCTGAAGTGGACTGAAACAAAGGACACTGGCAAGTGAATTGAAAATATTACTGTTTGAAGAACAATAAAAATCAGTAACAAACATTGACACTAATAAGCTGTTTTTCTTCAGTCATTCAGCTGAATGACTGGCAGTTTGATCAGACACTGTTATAAAAGTGATGAGCAATTCAGTCACATTTGGCAGGATAAATATTAATTTTATGTTAAATATAACCTATCTTACTGTAGCTGCAGTAGAAGACAAATGACTAAAACATAAGCATGTAAGTGTGGAACTAAAATGGAGATTCTCAAGAATTAAAGCTGTTAATAACAAAGTGTTAAATGACATTTGGGTGTCCTTGCTGAATTCAGATGCTTAGGAAAATTTGTAACTTTCCACAAGAGAAAAAAGCATGGTCTGGAAACATACTAATTCCAAAATTAATTAATACAAATGATCTGAGATAAAACACTTCTACCCAATAGAAGAAATCATAAACAACCCCCAAAAATAGTTGAAAACTAGTAATAAAGCACATGGAAGAAAAAACTAAGATGATTATTTGAAGAGTAGACAGCTCAGAGAAAAAAAACTACAGAGAGAAAAAGCGGCCGATAATAAGAGTTAAAAACCCCAAACTTTGTTTATTTAAATTAGCTGAACTGAAAAAGAAATAGAAAAATCACTGAAGTGAAACTAACAATGGATATGGGCCATAAAATAGAGAAGAGAGGGATCAATCTGCTAATGGTTCTGACCTCCCTACTCATGCTAACATCATCAGGGCAAAATAAAACATTTATAGCCAGACATGGTGAACAGCAAGGGAGCATATAATTGCACAGGCACACTTTTTCAAGTCAGTAATATTTTTTTTCCTCATAGCTGATCTATGGTTACAAAGAAACAGAGGTAATGATCTACTCTGCTTCTGCATTAATTTACAATCAAGGAAATAAAGCACAGTAAATAATAACTACCATCACAGTTTTGTTTTAAATATTGCTACAAAATTCTCAGTGGTCTGTGAGCACTCATTCATTTAGGACTTCTTTTTCTCCATTTTATAAACATTTCTGCATTTCATTCACTTTGCTTTCAGAAGACAATTTCACCATAGAAGAGCTAAGCAATAAATAGCATTGAAGTCTTCAATAGCATAAAGTTATAAGTAGTTTAACCCTATACACATGAATTCCCTGGCTTCAGGGAGACACAAAGCCAAACAAATGTCTGTATTTTACAAAATACCAAAATTAATTATTAAAGTACATTTTTCAAGATAAGACTGTCAAACTCTACTTGTAAGAAAGACTTCTAAAGTTCTGTAACTGCTGTACTATATCAAACTTGCTTTGATCTCCTTGAAGAAACACAAGCTCAACTATCAAAAATAAATCCTATTGCTCAAATCCTTTCCTGTCCTGATCCAAGCATGAACATGCTGGCACCTAGCACTTCTGTTTCTCCATAAACCCACTTCTGAGTATAGCTGTTCACCATATAAACTAAAATCATCTGCTTAGATACTATAAGAGCATTCATACCTTTTGCAAACGCAGCTCCTTTTTGCGTTTGTTATAAGCAAATTAATCAGTCTAGCTGACAAGTATAAATACAATTAATTCTAAGCTTCTCCAGAATTCTTTTTAAATACGTTTATTGTGAGCTTTGTATCCATTATAAATGTATTAACAGTTTTGCCTATTCATAATCTGTGCTTTCACGTATTCCTTTATACCGCTTCATTCTTTCTACTCACTCACAGAACCACCACACATGAAAGACGAGACATGGAGTTAAACACCATGCTACTCAGTAGAGATCAAAACTGAAGAAAATGGCACAACATATCCTCCCACAACAGCTCCACTCTAAATTTTAAAGATTAGGTGTGTTATTAGAGGTGAGCTGTTGATGACGCCTGCAGGAATATCACAAATGGTATCAGGAGGCCTAGTCCTGCAGTATCTAGGTTTTACAGATTAAAATCAACAACCTGGACTTAGCTTACAAGTTAATTGAAACCTAGTGATAACTGCAAAGCCTCAATAAAGTGTGTTTGTGTGAGGGAATCCTAAAAAAGCAGGCAGTTATATTTTGTATTAAGTTAGGTAGCCATATTTTTGACCTCCTGAAGACAGACAGTGAGGAAAATTTTAATTACAAATTTAGCTCCTAGACCAAAGCAAACTACATTCAATGTGGAACATCTCCTGATGAAACAAAGTAAGCATTTATACCGAGATCTAGAAGTCACTCTTAAGACACTGCACAAAATTTACACTAAGATAATTCCATTCCCTTCACATTCTAGTAATTACAAAATGTTGAACATTATATATTGCCAATTTTTTTGAATTGTTAGGCTTTGTCCTCAGCTGGTCCCGCACTTAGCTTGAGCATTACACCACAGTGGCACAGCTGTTTGCGTGTGGTTCTGGAAACAGAGCAGCCCTGTTCTCTGCTCTGCTGTGTGTGATCAGCATACCCTTAAGTACTTAGATTTGAAAATAGAGACTAACATATATAAGAAACTATAGTGTTAATGTTGAGGAGATTCTCACCCTCAAAAACGTATGCTCCTATTCCAGAAGGTGTTCTTGACATCAGTCATACTTCCTAATGAGCATGACAAAGAAAGTAGAAGAATAAAGTCTGTGACAGGGAAGGGACTTTAAACAAGAATAAATTATTTTCCCCTTTACTCCCTCATTTCAAGCTGCAGTACCACAAAAACAGGTTGACATTTATAAAAAAAAAAAAAAAAAAAAATCCTATAAGGCAAAGAAAACACAATAGTTACCAGTGCCAACCTAGCTGCTAGTTGAAAGTATGAGGAGCATGCTGATGCTGCAGCTGATGCTGTGTGTGTTGAGTCCTACGTTGGTGGAGCTTCAACCTCCTCTTCAAGTAAGTTCCAAAAAAATAATCCTTCTCTGTAAGAGATCCTGATAGCATTAAGCTGCAGGTCTAAGACCAGCTTAATCAGAACACTAAACTACATGACTGTTTTAAACGAATAATTTGACACGTGTTGCTTGTCACTCCCCATAATCTGAAGCCATTAACAGTTGGGCCAAATTGCTGAATGTAAGATGAAAAACATTTTTTGTTAAAAATCTCTGTCAATTGCAGTGCCTCTGTCATTAGCTAACATATGTTAAGTGAACGAATGTCACATGACTTTGCCACATGTACTCTGCATCATCATAGGAGTGAGTACACAACAGCTTGGCTGAACGGGTAAGTCCCCAAACTGCTTCTTACAATCTGAGCAAAACAAACACTGTCATAATACCAAATCTAAGAGAAAGAAGAATGACTTAAGAACTGGAGGTAGAGAGAAGAAAAGGAATTAGATTTTTTTCCTATTTTTTCCCACGCAGAACTGACAAAACTGTAACTGTGTCTCCTGGGATTACTAAGGAAATCCTACTGTCGTGGAGTACTGAGGAAAAAGCACTATGTCTCATGCACGTGGTGGCCAGTATGTGAAAGGGCATTGCCCAGTACCTGACTGTGGCATTGAAAGGAACCTCACATAAAGAGCAATGTAATTTCATTGGCCCCGGAACAAACTGACAGCCAGGCAGTGACTCTCTGGGTCACCGGCTTCATAGCAAGTGCAGGTTGTTTCCCCCTGAATGGCAACATATATTACCTTCAAAAAACTTGTTTTGAAAGAGATGGACTGAAAACTTCACATAACTTGCCAAATGTTTACAAGGTGTAAGCTGACAAAAGTCAACTGTTTAACACAGATCATCCAATTATACTATGTCTGAAAAACTTTTAGTAGACTTTTTCAATATTAATTAACAAAGGAAAGGGAATTTATGTAATGGTTTATTGTTCAAAGCATTACTAAACGTTGTCATTAAAGAATAGCTTCCAGAGAAGCTTTTAAATGGCATAAATTATGATAATGGTAATATCTGAGTAATAGCAAGCCAATTGATAGTCAAATACATACTATGTCTACACAGATTCATATACTTTCTCAAAATCCTAATCTGTAGCCAACTCTGTTCAGTCTGGTAACACAATTTTGGTCTAAGGACCTATCCAGGGCTACAAAGCCATGTGCTGGAAGAAGACTCTGAGCCTGGTGACTGTGAGGCTGAGCTACATGTGCACACAACACAACGCATGCTCTACCCTTGCTGATCCTACAATGATCAGGATCAGGGAAAAACTGAGAGCAAGGAGAATGTGAACTTAGATACTGACTAACAAGATAAAACAGAGGAATAACACCTTCAACTTCTAGAAGCAGCACAAATATCTACAGAAATAAAAAAAAAAAAGATATAGGAACAATAGGAATCTGCCTTATTTCTTACAAAGTTTACTCTGAAAGTACCATCCTTCATACTGCAACTCAGATTATTGTGTGAAGCCAGCCTCAAGAGATTCATGTTTTAAAGTAGATGTCAGACAATCATTACTGTATGTGTAAGATTTTGATTATGATAGATGTATTTTAATGTAATATTCCCTGCTTTTAGAGAGGCTAAAGCACCTTTACCTCCTACTGACTTCACTTGGAGTTGCAAGTGCTCAGTAGCCATGACTAATGAGTCCAATTTTTTTTTTTTTTTTTCCAGAACAGGACCTGATGAAGATTTGCATCACTTAATAACAGTAATTTGTTTAATGATCTTCATTCCCTCTGTGTAGGTTCCCATAAGAACCTGACGTAACCAAAGAAAAAAATTTAAAATCTGAGGATCCTTGTCAAACTGGAGTTCCGTGAAAGGACAGTAATTTTTATTAACCACAGGTAGTTTGCTGGAGGATAATTCTCTGGCTTCTGGCTCTTCTGTACATATGATGTATGTATACATTATTCGGTGTAAATTAGTAACACCCCTTTTACCACATGAAATTCCTAACTATATTGCAGATCAGAGATCAGCTGCATGAATGAATTCAGGAAGAGATGCCCATTTGGCTGATTTGAATTCAAAAGAGAACACTTTTTGATCTGAGTTTATTGTAGTGAGAAACTGCTGCTTCCCTAAAATTCAAAGTAAATTAAAATAAGAATCTTTGTTTATTAGGAATAGTAATAATAATAATAATAATATGCAATTTTAACCCACAGTGAAATCAGCAGTTTCAGATAGCATTATTTACATTTTACAGTAGATTTTTTTTTTTTAGAATAACACTCTTCATAGCTCTTACAGGCACGAAAATAGGTTTCAGTTCATGAACTACCAGAATATCCTGAACAGTAAGATTCGTGTTGTTCCTAGTGTTTTGTGAGCAAGATAGAAAGGAAAGAAATACTGCTTTATACTGGTATGATTCCCTACTGAGTATCAATATATTGCCCCAATATCTGGTGCTCGGAGTCTGTTAAAGTTGCTGGTGCTAAATTTGAAGATGTGAGTACAGCAAAGAGAGAACATATGTTCCAGCCTTTCAATGCATACTGCAGCTGGTGGTGTAATGTATCCTGCTGTGTAGCCCTTTAGGAGAAACTGGAAGCGTTTCATCTGTGCACTAATGTTAGAGCTGACATAGGGGGAGACAGTAGATAGCTTGCTCCCCTTTGTACCTGCTTTAAGAGCAACCCATATGGGACATGCATTTCCAAGGTGGCAGAAATGACTATTGCAGTAATCACACATTCTTGTGATTTTGCACTCCTGCAATTGAGGTATTTCTGTTAAAGATCACATCAGAGTTTTAAATTATAACATAAGACAGAGGCTATGCAACCAGCTACACATTCTGTACAAGAACAGAGAAAAGAACAGACACAAGGGAGTAGCAGCAGCACATTGAGGCAGCTGGGTCAAAGACCGTGTCAAGAACCTGGAAAATCATAGAAATACTCTAAAAAGGCTGTCAGCAGCAAAACCACTGAAACTGTATAAGCAGAGACTGGTTTGAAGAGCAGCATATTTGAAGGAATGTGAGGCCAGAATAACTTGGCCTTAAAAGGTATGTTTCTGTGATGGGCTACATGGTTCTAATGCTACAGAAATAGCACAACAGATTCTTTACGGAAAAACTTGAAATGTCCAGGGATGGAAATCTCTTGCCTTTCTACTCTGCTCCATAGAGGAAATCAGCCTCTCAACTAATTTTTACAAGTGCTCAAATAACACGTCTCTGAGATAACTAGTTCTGACATTGATAATGCAAGCTCTTCATTACTTATCTTAGGAATGACATCAAAACTTTCCTTCTCCTTAGGCAACTGCTACTTTAAAGACGCTTTTCATCTTGCAGAATAAGGATTGGAAGGGTTGGAGGCAGACTTCATGAAGTAAAGTAAATCAATGAATAATTACTACACTACATAGCAGTGGCAGCCAACAGCACTTCTAAAAGAGACAGGGGCTGCTAATGTGCTGTTGCAATCCTGTTGCAGCAATCCAGCCCCTCAACCTGTTTCTTTCAGCTGAGAATAAGATGCTGCATCAATGATTTGCAGATTAACAGGAAAAAAAAAAAAAAACTCACCAGTCTAAAGCAGAAATACACTAGACAAGTAAAGAATCAATGCAATCTCTCAATAAAAAAAAACTCAGCAGCCTATACTTGACAAAAGTGAATGATGCTTGATAGCATCACCTCTAAATGAAATGGGAAAGTCAGAAGCAACTTAAGTAATAGTTTATTCCCTTTTGTTCCAAACTGTCTTCATCAATTATTTAATTATCATGACTAAACATTTTCATTTTCCCTAAATAGAAGGGTGCTTTGCTGCCTAAAAACTGTGGATTCTCCAACTCTTCTACATCCACCAGTAGCTTCTGTAGTTATGAAAGAACTCAGAAGTAATTTCCTCTATTGTAGATCACAGAGCCCCCACATGGCTGTCAAATAAATAATACGGATATACCTTTGCCAAAAAGATCATGCAGTTTATGTGATATGAGCTGTATCGATTTTACTGCAATACAGTATATTTTACTGCAAGACAGGTATATTTGTAGATTTATTATTAAATTTTAATATTATTTTATAATCTGGGGAAGGAAAAAAATCATCTTACAATTATGAACTTCTGTGAGTACCTCTAAACTGAAAGTCAGTGGAAAAAAATACAACATCCAGACATGTAGAAGGTATTAGGACATTGTGTTCTTACTGATATGTGAACTGCCACTCCCTTCTAACCAGAAAGACTATCTTACTGTGTTATTTCCAAAACATTAGTGCAGTCTAAAAGAAATATGTAAATACAGGGGGTTTTAATTGCTTTGTATAAATTTAGAATTTGAAGTTCACAGGAGATATTTAAATCCGATTTTTACCTTAACCATAATGCTTGTTTCATTATTGTGGAGCTATCAACCCAGGAAAGACTAGAACTATTAATAATCATTCAGTCCTATGCATTCACAGCATATTCAGCCCAGTAACAATAACCCAACTCAGAAAAGAAATGTAATTTACAACATAGTCCTCTACACGGCATATTAGATTCACTATTAATAAGAATTGCAAACAAGAAATGTTTAAAAAACAGGTACAAACACATTTTAAGAAAGCCATACCTTCTCATGTGTCAAAAGAATCATTACCTACGTAGAACAGCCATTCAGAACCTCATGGCTGCCACTAATGTTGGGACTTTTCTACTCCCGTATTTGCTAGTCATTACGCTTAACTTGAGTTTCTAACATTGTGAGAATCCTAACTTTATGCAGTTACACAAATTATATTCCGTTTTATTGTAATCATATAGTCTGCAGAAACTTAGTATTCAAAGTAGGGGATCAAGAGCCCAAAGTGATGACAATGATGATAAAGTTATTATTCGATTGTGCATCATTAGGGAAACATTTCTACGTTATAAAACTCCTTTAAGGATATATTTCCTAGTTTTCAGAACTTTAGAATTAAGTTATTCTGAATATTCTGCAACCCTATACTCTTTAAAATATTCGAGCAATATAAACAATGAGGAATTTAGTAGTTTAAACTTTGCAGTTTTGTGTACCGGGCCAATATGTGGATTATCACTAGAAAATTTGTGAAAATATAAAAGGAGTGTAGGAGCAATAGCATATAAAAAAACTAGTGTAACTATACATTATTTTGCTGGTGAGGGCTTGCTCCAGCAAGCGGTTACCTTAGGAAGCAGTAATTACACTCTAAGTTATCCTTCTCTTGTGAGTCTATTACACATTACGTACTATAAATCAAGTTATTTCATAAAAGAGATGTATGAGATGGAATAATAATGGGCCATTATGCAAAGTATTGACCTCTTTACAAAGCTACTTAAGAACGATGTCAAAACACTATCTTTTACTTGGTTTATTACTTACTAACTTTTTTTTTTTTTTTTTTTTTAATCTCACCTGCGGAAACTAGTTGAAGATAATTGCACTGAAACCATGAAAGGAAATCATACAAGACTATGTTAAAAAGCCTGTGGGAGGCAAAAATGAGCATATGAGCTGAAAGCAATCCAGCGGAATTCAGATGTTCTAAAGCCTTAATCTAGAATGCTGATGATACGGAGTCTATTGTTTCCTCCTGTCTTCCCAACAGTAATTTTACACCTTTTAGGCTTTTTAAATATGGTGCAGCACAAGAAAAAATTTTCTCATGTATACAGTTTCCTCTTCTCAGCAAAGTCTCTTATGCTATTTGCCATGCTAAAGGTTTCATCAACAAACAAAATTAATTTCCTGGAACTAATGATCAAATTAAACATTAACCAATCCTAGGCTTGTGCTTTTCCTTAGCAAAAAATCTCACATCTCACCAAACAGAAACACATGGTGTGTTTAAGGAAAATATTGTATTTACCCTAGAAATTTAAAGCAGTCAATAATCATACTAAAAATTGAACTCCAGTCTTGAACTAAAATGTTCTCTAAGCTGTTTATCATCTTGATCAATGTTTAGAAATAAATATAGGAAAAACATTTTCTGGATTAAAAGTTATCAATGGTAATTTGATTTACATTATTAACATTTGCAGAAATAGTGATATTTTTGAGGATTAAGGCCAAAAATAAAGTAAAATCACTTAAATATTACTGTTATTAATCTGGAATCTGTAAAAATTTATTTACCAATATTTATAACTCCAGTATATTAACTTTTATAATAATTCCCCAAGTTGCCATTATTCATTACAAAAACAAGCAAAATCAGAGATTTTCGTCTTTGAAACATTTTTTTGTTTGGTTGGTTCCATTTCCCTGCATTAAACTCTGAAGGTAGCTAGAGATGTAGAATAAGTGTGAAACAACTTCCCCTATTGCCTTAATGTCAGAGACTAGCAATGAGAGGCTCTCATTCGAGACTTAAGATATATGGAGTCACAAAATATAAACACATGAAGTTTGTGTCTAGCTGTCTTTTTTTCTCCTCCATGGCCTAAAATTTTCTTGGAAAGTGTAATCATGTAACAGACTCTACAGGGAACAGATATTTTTGAGCAAGCCAGGACATGGTTCTGTGCAAAGAAATTACAGTAAAAAATAACAGAAATGGATTCCTTAACCCTCTGGCCCATAACTAGTTGCTCTAACTCCAGGTTTCCTTCCTTGTGGAAACTGGAAAGCGGCCAAGGAGTTTGTGAGCCTATCCACTGTACCGTTTCTGTTAGTACAATCATTACTTTTTCTAGTGAATTGTAGGCAATGTTTCCAGGGTGGAAACTTCATGAAATAGTTGTCCATCAAAAAATACAACTGTGTCAAACACTAGAAGTTTGACAATATGCTGAGTGCAATAAAAATTTCATAGAAAATATTCCGTTTTCACCATTTTTTCCTATCAAGACTTGTCTCAAATATATAACCCATTTTTATCAGACAAATAGTGTTAAAAAATGGAAAACAATGTAATCTGATGCAGTGCATCACATAACTGGATGAGAAGCAATTCATATGACATAATAAGAAGAGATGTTATGGACAATTTCATCACACCGACAAGCAATAATGACTGAGGCAGAAAGTATTTCCATTGAGATTGACAGCCAGTTATAGGAGTGTCCTAGTGTTACATTCAGAGCCATTAAATCCACTATGCTATTAGCATTTAAGCAAATGCCCTGTGGTTTAGTCATTATTACAAGTATATACTTGTTTCTAAAGAGAATATCACTAGGGTATTTTGGTTTCCCTTTCATTTTTAGTCATGCAACATACAATTCCATGTTGCATTAAAACATGTTATATATCCAATTATTTTCTTATCAAGATACTTCAGTAATAGAAACTGTGCATAACTCTTTAGAAAGTAATTTTGATATGATTGAGTGCAAATCAAATCCAATTTTGACACTTTTAAGTTAATTTAACTTTAAAGATCAATTTATCGAACTAACTGATCAAGTTCTGCATTTATTCTCAGACAGATACAATGCTAATATGGACTTGTAAGCTTTCCATAAATTTCCTATTCTATTTTAAATCAGGACAACCTCCAGACCTTTTTTTTCCCAATACAAGCCCCAGTATAGCCTAAAATGGCATCAGCTTCCTTTTCAAGTACACACACAGCTCAAGATAGCAATTTTTTTTCATTTCCTTATTTGGCCACATTTGAATTAAGACAAATGAGGATCAACAGTGAAGCACCGTTTGAGTGGAAGTAAACCATTTTTTTTCCATATGTTTTATATGTCCTTTTACTTTTCTATACAAAACTCTGAAATATCTTCATTTTAGATTGGGGGAACAACAAATCAAGATCCTATTTGATTCTGCGCACAACCTCCTGGTCTTCCCTTGTGGCTCCTCTAATTAAAATTAAAACTAAAAACTAACTTAGGAACTGATTCAGTACTCATGAGAATACTGGAAAGCCTTAGTGAGTGCTGGATCAGCCTCTTTATATATTCCTCTGTTACAGAGTAATGCTCTAGTCTATATTACAGCCACTGAGTTTTCTTGTTCAGATTCATAAGATGAGTAGAGAAGACATAACCACTAGGATAGCTAGGCCTAAGCAGAGGAAGAGCAGTGTAACAGATGTGAAGTAGTAGGAAAGAGATAGAGGATTACAAAAACCTCGGTAGGGTAAGCTGTCAAAAAAACAGCTGGATAAGAAGACTGACAGGAAGAGGATTACATGGTGAGAAAAGTGTTTCGCTAGTATGAAAGAACAGCGTGCTTAGCAGTTCTGGAGGCACAGTCACAAGTAAGCTAGGAACAGACACAGACAAAGACAGAAATAGTTAAAGGATCTTCATTGCTTGTGGGACAGAACTAGTTCTACCAGTGACGCTGAAGGGTTGCTGAATAAGAGTGCTACATCTTTTCATATTGATAATCCAGTCCTTGCCTGCTATTAGCTTGTAATATTCAAATGGAAGGATTATGAAGCTCCATTAACATTCTTCAATCTACTTATTTATCACAAAAAATATGATGTTTCATTACCTGTTCAGAAGACAGCAGCACTGATATATATCAAAATAGAAGGCAAAATGTTAAGGTAGTTACTGTGGTCATTCACTTTTGAATTTTCTATTGGTTGTTCATAAAAAAGTGACACGATATTCAACTGCTCGATGCACACAAAAATTCCCCTAGCAATTATACAAGCAGAATGTCACAGAGGGCAGGACTAGATATAAAGAGAGATAAACAGACCAGATATAAATAGAGATAAGCACACAGGTTCACTCAAACTCAATAGATAATCCTCAAAATTAACTGAAAAGGCAACATTACGCCTAGTTCTAAGACTACTCACAGACTTCATCCAGGTCACTACACAACTACAAAATGAAAGCAACACGACTGATTTAGGCCATATCTGAACCAGAGAACAAACTCTTAGCACTGTCCTGTATATTGCTGGATTTGCTTCTTATTGTACCAGCAGGCCATTGTAAAAAATATTTCTTTATAATAATTAGAATCATCTGTGTATTGGCAAGTCAAAAATACTCTCAGGTGTTTTTCTTTACATTTTCTTTAACAACCAACAAATATGCTGTGCATATGTAAATAAGACAGTTAAAGGCAAGCATTATTGTAACATATTATCACTGTAATCTCTATAGTACTAAAAATTATGTAGAAGTGCTTTGTATATTTCAAACTCCTAGTGTCCTATGGCAAAATCATTCTGGTTTTTAAAATGGTAATGTATTAAGATTACACTCTCTTTGAAACTATTTAATTCAATCTTCTAAAGCATTAATTAAGGCCTACTGTTATTCACTTTTTCTCAAGCTAGATTGATAACATTTCCTAACTGTTCAAATCCTAAACAATATTCTCATTGCAGGTATGCTGTGAAGTTACCATATTTTTATCCCATTGGTGTAGTCCTTTTTCTCTGTTAATGTAGAAACTAATAAAGGACAAAAAGGAAGAATAATAACATAGTCAAAAAGAGAAAAAGTGCATTCCCGTGGCTTTTTCTGATTTTTTAGTATACTCATTAGACTTAGGATGCATGGTCAGACTAGTGATACCAGCAAACCTTTTTTAATTGCACACTCTATTTGCCCCTGTTCCATGCATTCAACCTGCAGAGAAGAAAGACATTTAAAGATTACCAAGGCAAGTTTGTAATGAAGCGGATACCTCTTTGTCTGTCCTTGCGCCAACAGCAGCAGAAGGGATACTAATTAGAGGGTGAATTATTAGCTTCCCATGGTGCACTGCAGGGGCATTAAAAATGAGTGTAGTTTGTTGCTTTCCTTTTAGAGGGTTAGTACTGGTTTAATATATTCTTGTTTCTAGGTGAGCAGCAGGGGACAGTTTTTATGATTATAATTGTTGCATAATTACTGGCCTAAGGTTGCCTATTGTTAAATAAAAATGCTGAGATACTAATGTTTTATGGAACAGTACAAGCAGATAAAATTGTAATATATTTTCCTGAACAATATAAGCTTGTTATCTGGCAGCTGGGTGACAACTCTAAGTTGTCTTGTGTATAAAGACTCAGATTTTTTTGCAGACTAAAAATAAAATGTGATTTTTTTTTTTTTAACTTGAAATATATTCAACTTTAAAAAAAAAAAAAACAAAACTGCTCCAAAGAAAGGACCAAAGTCTGCATAGATAACCTAACATCCTATCAGATTTTACCTGAGGAACGCAAATTGATCTCAGAACTAAGACTTGTAGATCTCTACCTTTTCCACAATCACACATACATGCTACATTTTCTGCCTATATTTTGCCTTTGCACTAATCTGAAACTAATTGTGTGAGAAATAAAAGACAAAAATAACTAAAATAAAAATAAAATCAAGAAACATTCACTATTAAGCCAAACCATGAATTTATATCTTCTTTTGCTCCACTTTAGGCAGCAGAAGAGCCATCTGAATTTGTAGTAAAGAGGTTTTCGTACCTCATCTCAATTTCCTGCTATGTTTCCTGTATGCCAGTCAGTAACAGACTACTCTGATGTCCCATGGTTTATCCAGGTGGAACTCTATCTGCCAGGCCACCTGCTCTGCATCGAAACTCCCTTTAGAGAAGCATTTTGAATGTGAAGGATCACCTCCTGTCGCTCATGCCTACGTCACATTTACACAGACCTCTGAATTGTGCAAGTTCTAAATCTAATTCTTCAAACAATTATCTTAAGTAAACAAAATGCTGCAAGAGGACATAGGAGAAACACAATCATTTATAATATTTTTGAAAAAGATATTATTTTCATCAAATTTTGCCAATTGCCAGTTAGAAATTTGCTCAGCATTGCACTAAAGCCAAAAAAAATCTAGTAAAAATTACTATCATGCATTATTTAATGGGAGAGCCTTTATTTTTCTTACTTTCAGAGACGCAGACCAACTAAGAAATAGTTAAAACTGAGGATAATTAGAGGACAGAAAATAATTAGCTGTCTTAAAGAAGTCCTTAAATGGTCTTTCACTGCTCTTTTTCTTCTTGAACCTGTTCTTAATTATTTTTTCATCAGACAACACAGGCCTTATTCACACACCTCTAAACCGAAGAATAAGGTGAGATTTTTAAGGATCTAGAGACACTATCTTATTGCTTTAGAAGTCATTCTTTCTCTTGATGCCTTCAGTCTCTCAAGTAACATCTGTGAAAACCTCCAGTTCCACCAGCTCATTTGAGATACGCTATGGTTATGAGGAGCACTTTGAAAGACAAGTAAATCCTTCAAAGCTTTTGTTAAACTATTTTTTTTCCTCTGAATCATGTCAGACATCTAGAATTGTTTAAGAGAAGTATTTGTAGCTAGGCTTCTCTTGTGTACCCCAAACACACAATGTGTTTCAGGGGAAGAAGAGAAATTTTAAACCCCACTAAGTACCATCCTCACTGTCCAGATTCTCCTTCGAATTAATTCCACCAAAGAGGAAGATATGTCAGCTCTGTCCACACTGATGCCTACTATCCCATTGTCATTATAGCTAAAAGATATATATATAAATGAAGATAAGTATAGTATTACTTGCAATTTCTTAAAATCAGTTAGCATTATAATGCTTGAGTCTTTAAATTTTGTTATGCAGCAAAAGAAAAGAGAACTACAACTGGCCATTCACAGCTGGTGGAATACTGCACCCAATAACCAACTTTCCCTACTCAAAAATCAGTGTCTTTATTTAACTTCTTCCACCTTGACCTAGAAAATACATCAGTCATTTGCTATTTTTGTAATGAAATGCTGATCTATGCAAGCCTGTGCTGGCAGGTCTACACAGTACTTTATCTGCAACATTCTGCTGGCTGCCATTCTCAGAAAACCCCTTGGTGTTGTTGAACAATAAGAGATCACTGACCTTTCCTTCCTCTCCAATGAATGAACTACTTAAAAGCTGAGGCCACTATAGAGATGAAACAAACTAAGGAACTAACGGCAGGTGTCATCAGTGCAGTGTTATGCCACTGTGATTAGAACTATATGCCCATTTATATTGCACAAGCATCTCAAAGCAAAGACAAAAGAAATAGCTGTGCATGTTTGTAAACATCTGAGACAAAAACTTGGGAATTCTATCAAGCTTAGCTTTGCATTTCTGATGTGGAAACTTCATTACCAGAAAATCTCTTAGTTACCCACAAAAATTTTAGTGCAACTTGTTGCTTTTTTATATATTTTTAAAGATTTTTGAGTAAATGCAGGAGGAAATCTGTACATTTTCTTCCATTTTATGAATCTGGATTATTCAGCATTCATATTAACAAATTATTTGTTCTTTTCTTCCTATTTATACCAATGTCATTTATTTCTTCTGGCTCCAAACTGCGTTTTTTCTTCCTTTATGGTGTCAATAACCCCATGTCAAAACCTAAAAATCTTCAGTGAGTATGTTTATGTAGCTCTGTGGAACTTTCCCTAAACAAAATCAATAGTAAAAAATTCCTTGGCTTAGCTCCATAAACTCTGGTATCAAAGCATAAAAATTGACTAATCTCTTCAAAGCATGTGTTAGTTTCAATCACTTCTTCAGACTGCATTCCAATGATCAATGTGTGATTTTAAACAAATGCCTAAACTGTGTCAGAAAGAGATACATTTCTGAACTGCAATTATTTATTTCAAACTCAAGCTTTCTGATTTAGAAGTGCAAAAAAGATATTAAAGCATCTATGAGTTCAGAAATTGATTACACAAGAGCTAGATTATGGGTGGGACCATATAGTTGCACAAAGAGACAAAGGAATCAAGCATCCTCTCTCAAACACCTCTAGAAAGATCTTATCTTTGATTTGCTTGCATAAATGGGCAACAATCACTTTCTCCCTGCAATTGAGGTATAGCTAGTGATGAGTGTCTCTGCTGGCTAGGCAGCCACATACATCCCAGAAGAGCTCTGGTGTGAAGCAGTTGAAGATTCAACAATCCCCACCCCAAAACCAAAGCAGATGCTAGAAGAAGCCGTGACTCTTTGTCCCAACAGTGTCAAAGGTCAGTCTGCCCTGTTCAGCCATCTAAGATTTAAAAAGCCATGCAAATTAATATCAAAACAATTCTCAATCCACAACACACATTTCAGAGTCATTTAGGTCTTTTAATCAACGCTCCCAGAGAGGCACAAGATTGCTATTGGTTTTCACTGTGAGATAGGTGTCAAACCTGTGGGACTTTTTTTCCCTGTTTCCATTAGTATTGGATTTTAAACCTAGCCTGAAGACCCAAGCACTGTAACAGGGTTCATCCACATAGATTCAGCTGAGACACACCAACCAACCCGCCAAAGCAAATATGGAGTATCTTGGGGTGTATCAATTTAAGTAAAATCCATTTAAAATTTTAATTTCTTTTTGCTTGTGTTATAATTTCTGTTAAAATTAATCAAAATAATGTTAAGAGCCAACACAGTGTTTGGTCCAGAAAGAACAGAGTGATCCTCCCAACTGAAATGCTTTTTTTTCCTGGAACTGGCAAGTATTTCTTTTAATATTGAAACAATCAGCATAAGAAAGAGCAGTGTCAGTGCCTTGCATTGATACAGTTAACAAGTATTTGCATGCATAGGCTGCTTTTTATCAGAATAATAACAATTGCATTTGTGATCACAAATTCTGTGGAAGAAAAGACCAATTTTTGTCTCAGCAAGACCAAATAGGATTGAGCGACCACTTAAAGGTCTCATTGTGTAAGCCTCACTGGATTTGCTTTCATCATATTATTTAAAAGCAAAGGGATTGCCCAAAGCAAGGGTAATCAAGACCTAAAGAGTGACTGCTTAAGCAAAATGACAGATGAATATAGTCACTGTAAAACAGAGAACATATCACTAAAGAAAAGTCCATTTAAAATAAGAAAACAGATAAAATACCTTCAAAAGCTTTCTTTTTACAATGTTATGATTACTAGAGAGGCTTCTTGGCTGAAATACAAGTGATCATTAACCTGAAGTTTGAGATAGTGAGGAAGGAGAATCAAACCTTAGTATTAGGGGAATAGATTCCATTCCGTGTGCTGGATTTATCTTGTTCTCACCCTCTGCAACACAGAGAAAAACTACTATATGTTAGACGCACAGCATATTAGATAAATAGCTTGATCCTGTTTCCCAAACACACATATGGCAGGAATTTTTCCAAGAAAATTATAGGAACCACATAATGATATATAGGGACTTAAACTGTTAGCAATTATGTTTTTAAAAAGTGGAATGTAAGACAAGCTGGGACACGTTCCAAGGAGATAGAGTTACCATAATGAAAAAGGTGGTTGTTTTGCACCAAGAGAAGAAGGGAGGCGGGGGGTGGGAGGTGAGAGAGAGAGGTGGTGTCAGGGATCTTGTTCTCAATAAGAATGAACCAAGAACAAACGGCTTAATAAAATAGTTGTTGTGATAAGAGCAGAAAGAGGAATACAGATAGTAAATGTTAGAAGATGCTGGAAGCATCTTGTACAGCATCAGACAGACCCTGTGTTAACTGTACTGTGGATCACTAATTCATGTACAATGGTCTCCCAGTCAGGATCACTACAATGCTGTAGGAAAAATTGAGATTCTTCCTCTGCTGAAATGATACTTTTTCACAGAAAACACTAATGGAAAAAGACAACCTAATTTAATGGTGGACTTTGACAAGGATTTTAGAGGGAAAGGATCAGCCCCCATTTTGTTATAAGAAATGTTCAGTAAATGATAAAATAACCTGTTCATATAACCACAGGTTTCTTGAATGGCTGTTGTGGCAGACCAATAAACAATTAAGTATTTTCAGTGAAGAAATAACAGTAATTTCTGAAATATTGCTTTTAAAAAAAAAAAATACTTATTTCAGGTGAGAGGATAAAAACCATAGTCTTTAAAAAACTTTTTATTTATCCTACATAAAAAAGACAAATGATAAGGACAAATCCTGGAAAAAAAAATCTCCTGACATTCTTTCACTTTGACTTTGTGACCATTTTTAAGAGCATCTGAAGCAAACAATTTCAAAACAAGTATGCTGTCAGTCTACTTGCCAAATAATCAAAGCAAGCAAAAATTTTAACAATTTGGAAGTTTTGCATGAGAAAAAATGTTCTTAATATGATTCCCATCCTAAAAAGTGAAAATGGCCTGTGATCTCTCCATTCCATCAAAACAACATGAAATTAAAAATAAGAATATTGAGAATGAGAGCAAAATTCGTATAACTTTATACTGAAATGAAGAAAACCAAAATACATTCAAAAGAACATTTGAATATATTGATAAGATGATGCACAATGCAGAGAGAAAAGGATTACATCTGATAAAGAGATGACCACTAAAACAAGTTGATCTAGCTCCACATGCAGCTGTAATTAAAATCAATTACTTATAAGATGCTTTCTTAAATGTGATTCTGAGCACTGGGCAAAACAATAGAGAAGGTCAGGGAAGGTCATAAAAAGTCAGGAAAGGGAAGGTCAGTGATGGGAAGGTAGGGGAGAGGAATC
The DNA here is from genome assembly GCF_000691845.1 of Merops nubicus. Lineage (NCBI taxonomy): Eukaryota > Metazoa > Chordata > Aves > Coraciiformes > Meropidae > Merops > Merops nubicus. The sequence goes on along the minus strand of NW_008596973.1, from coordinate 40,469 downwards.
AGAGAACAGATGGTGAGAGAAGGGATAGTCCGAGAGAAGAAAGGGTCAGAGAAGACAAGATGAAGGCATAAAAGGGAATGTCAGAGAAGAGGTCTAAGTAGACAAGATGGTAGAAGGTCAAAAAAATGAAGGTGAGAGAGGAGGACACAGGAGAAGGGAAGGCATGGAAGGGGAAGGCAGGGCAGGTTCAGCTAAAAATTATGGTCTTATGTAATGCCATACTTCTTAGTGATGAATAAAAGCACCGTGAAAAATCCTTGGGTTTTATGTTAGGAAGAACTACACATTCTAATATGCATTATTAGTCTCCTGGCATTAGCCTCCTTCCATTGTCCATATTTTCAGTCAGTACAAAGCAAACCTAAAAATTAAGGAATTCATGTACTCTAGCCATCAGGGGCCACACATTTATGTTCTGATATATGTATTACAGATAGTTCTAGACTTCGGTCTAGTGCACATGCTCTCAATTGGATGGAGGGCTACTATTGTTTGAAAGCTTCCCATCTCACAGGAGGTACAGAAACGTAAAATACTAGTAGATGGATTTCACTCCACTCAATGGCAGCAAATTCAAGTCTCAGCATGATTGGTCTGGATATTGTGTGAAACAAAGGCAATGTCTCACCAGCTCCAATAGCATATCTAAGATCCACTGTCAAAATTACAATGTATATCAGTTTCACCAAGGATGCTTTCATCCTAAGCTGTTTTGAAGGACATAAATCTGTATTAGAAAAATACCACATAGAAAAATTAATGCATTTAGGTCAAAACGTGTTATTGCTGTGACCCCAGTACTGAACTATCTGAGGCTTAAATATGTTAGTGTTGCCAGATACGCCTATTACAATGCAGAGAACCTAGTGATAAGTCATCACAGACAAAGACAGTATGCAGTAATAGACATCACCATACAGCAAAGAATTTTAAAGGGGAAAAAATGAATACACTCCTCTAAAACAAATAATGCAACAAGTGGTTTGTTGGGTTTCTTACATTTTTCTTGTAATTTACACTTACTGAAACCTCTAAAAGAGTGAATAGAATATATCCTTCAGTATAGCCACCTGCCCCTATTTTCATATAAAATTATTCATATCAGAATATAACCATGTCATTTCACAACTACACAAAACATGCCTTTAGGCCCTGTTGTCATTTACACTATAGAATTATATGTTGCTGCAGTAGTACTGATGACTTGGATGAAGAGTAACCCTGTAAGGACTCTTTGGAAGCTTTGTTCAGTCTCTGGTATGGTGCTGGCACTCAACACCATCTAGCAGCTACTGTATACCTAAATGAGAGCAATCACGCAAGCTGGGTGCATCATATGTAGTAGAATACAGGGGGTATATAAGGACAGCCTAAAGCCCTCATCATGAGAACAACTTATCCTTGTGTCTGCAGTCTCTATGGCACTTCACTGACTACTATGGTCTATCTAGCATGAAAGCTAGTGTTTTAAGGACTCCATTCTGATCCTAATTTAAAGTCTCAATAGATTGCCAGAAGTGTAAAAAGTGGTCTTAGTATAATTAACAAGAGACTTTTAATTTTGTGCCAGATAAGAAAAAAAAAAAGTTATTCCAGCATCACACACTTATCTAGCTACTGGCTGAACATTGCAACATATCAAAAAACCTACCAAAAAGTAAACTTCTCCTAGAGTCAGAACTATAGTGTACATATCAAAGAGATATGCAGATAGGAAGTTGTGATAGGTTGGCTCCCACTAGCAGCCAAGCACCCACACAGCTGGTAGCTCATTTCCCTCCCAGGAACAGGGTGAGGAGAAAAGAGGAAGAACAGAGGAGCAAGAAAACTTGTGAGTCAAAATAAAGAGAGGGGAAATCATTCATCAGTAACCATTGCAGGCAAACTTGGGGAACTTAATATAATTTACCACTAGTTAATGTAAATATTTAATTATTTATTTGGTTGATGGGAAAAAAAATAAGACAAACATTTACTTCAGGGAAATACCAGGCTTAACTTCCTTACTTCACTCTGGACACCTCTGCTTCCCACTCTGTTATTGCTGGAGGTTATACTCAGACCCTTCAGTGAGGCAACAAGTAGCACAGCCAGTTGAGGCCAGTGTACAACAGTTTCTCTCTGTCCTCATTTCCCATTCATTTCCTATGCTCCACACGGGTCCTCCACCGGGTGCAATCCCTTCAGGTATGAATCTGCACTGGCATGGGCTTATCCACAGGTCAGGGTCCCTGTGGGGCCACATTTGCACCGCTGTGAGCTCATCCATGAGCCGTAGTCCCTTTGGGGGCATGCATGCTCCGTCACTGAACAACTGTTCATCTGATTCTGTTCCCTCTCTTAGGGAGCTAACTGAGGGTAGTTTCATTAATATTAAAGGACTAACACCACCTCATTCTCAATCAGCTTTTTACCTTAGTTTTTAGTTTATTAAATCAATGCAGCTGTAATTCTATTTAAAGATGATACTTAAATGTATGTAACTATGTCAATGAAAGAGAGAAGACTTCAGAGGGTTCCTTTCTAAATTCCTTTAATAATAATAGACTTCTTAAAATTATATGGGTTGCTCATGAGGCTGTAGGCTTGCTTTCTTTACTATTTTTCTCTGCAACTCATGGATCACTAATGATGGCATTTTCACCAAGCAGCAGTGCCATGCTAAATTAGTCTGTTTCCTTTTGGCAATTTAACAATGAGCATTAACTATTAAACTTTAAAACCAAACAATATCATTGATACAAAACTAGGAGTTTTTCAAATTAAGATAATTAGAAGAAGAACAAAGAATATTTAATGCTGAATTTTTAAATAAAATGAATGCAAGATTAAACATGTAAAGCATGACAGATGAAGAAGCCAAAAAGACATACAATTTAGTAATGTATAAAATGCAAACTGTTCATTCCTATTTATCACTACAACAGGGAAATGTCAAGGAGTTTTAATGCTTAATGAGCCCATCAAGCTTAGAATGCATCAATTGTAACATTTTAGATAATTGGCTACAATATTTTTGTCTTCAAAGTCCATCCTTTGCGTCCCCTTCCCCCTCTTCTCTCCCTTCAAAATGGCAGTACAAAAACTCTGAGCATCTTGCCTGGTCTAAATTACATCCTTTACAGTGCACGGGGCAGTTTGTGGGTTATTTTTAAAGAAGGCAGTTTAGACAATATTTCAGAAAGGATATTTTGCCTTTGGCATGGCTGACATTTGTTTTGATAAATAACAACATAGTTAATACAAGCAATGGTGGAACAAGAATGAGTTCAGCTTCATGAAAATGTTGTTCACCTTTTATAAAACCTCACATTAAAGAAAAAAACCTCTTGCTAAGCTACTCATATCAGACACAGTATTGATATCAGATTTATAGTACAGAAAAATAAATTACTGGCATTATACTAACCAATATTCTTAAAGATCTTTAATCTCATGTAAAGGCTTCTCTTGGGAACATAAGGGAGGACTAAGCATTTCTGACTTATTTAAGCCAGGAGTTATTTTAGACACATATGTCTGTAGCTTTACTACACAAACCCCACGTGATCTTGTGCTAGAAAGAAGGACAGGGGTACAGGGACACAAACCTTTTTTCACTGTGACTCCAGAATGAGTGTTTGCCATAGAATATATAGTCTAGAATATATGCTAACTGATGAAGTATATTAATTACTTCACAGACTTTCTGCTTTTTTTTTTTATGTAGTTGTTTCAATGCAATCAATGTGAATGTACTATCATTTCAAAATTTTACATCATCCATCGAAGCCAACTTTACATAACATTTTAAGAATATATCCACAGATGACTTGTTTCTTGGGAGGTATCTGATATTGGTATGGGTTTTTTTGGAAGTTACCAAAGTACCTCATGTAGAAGAACATCTAGCCTAGAAATCATTTGCCAGGCAATATCTTATACAGGCTGATACGCCGTGAAATTCAGAAAAGTCATATAAGTAAGACATAGGCAAATTTTGAGGCTGTACAGATTGATTTTGAAGATATATGAGCCACAGGAGATTTCATACAGAAAAACAAGGACATGAACACGATTGCTAATAAAAGAAACCATAGGTATATCTTTCTAGATCATTAAGTTTTTAAGACTGGGAAGTCAGACAGCAATCTGTGTTCAAATCTTTAATCTGCAAGACTTTGATGAGGTTAGTACATAGCTAGTTACCATTTTTCTAGCTCTATGGCTTTTTTCACAGATATTAAATAGCTACTCTAGAACTGCATATTATCTAGTTATTTTAACATTTCTCCTTAGATACAAAGTATTTCATAAATAAAATACAGGCAGTCTTCACTAAATGGGTGTCTCACAGTCCCATTTGTGGACACTATATTTTTGGTTGTGTTTTTTTCTGTTCAGTTCCAGAATAACTACTCTTAAAAAACAAACAGTTTGCATACAATAGTCAGATGAACATATAGTTACTTAAGAAATGCACTTAAGCATGTTCATAAGCACCATTAAAGTCAAGGGATTTATCTCACGCTTAAACTCTTTCTCGTATATTTACATACTTATGCATATATGCATGGGATTTTCTGGATTAAGAAATAAAAATTGTATTTGTAACTTGAGTTTCTTTAAAACAAATGTAATTCATTAAATACTTATTATCCAAAAACAAGCTCAGAGGAAAATCTGATGATCTAGTAAGTTTGAGATAATCTCTTGGGGTTTTAAAATCAATTTTCTTATCTGAAGTTACATTGCTTTAAAAAAGTAAAAAAAGCAAAACACTAAGAAAGTACCTCTCTTTGTATAAACCATGCATTGGATTCTCTGCAGAGAAAAAGTTCTTGCACTAAAAGAGAAACACATTTTGATCCATCAGTGTTCTTTGGATTATCTTCCTGACAGTAGATGTGTTAGACAGCAATGCTTGTTTTGACTGAAGATTATCCATACAGCACAAACTTAGATTAAGACAGTAGGGAATATTTCATTTCCTCCCTTTAAATAATACTGCCCCTTTAAATCATAGTAAATATGTTTTATCAGTATTAGACCATAAAGAGTAAAAATATTCCTTCCCCCACCTCCTTCCCCCCCCCACCACCAAAAAAAACCCCATGCTGAGTGATCGATATGTATTACCATTGTTAAGAGGCAGCTGACACCAGCTGGCCTCACGCTTTGTCCAACTTGCCCATTAAACCTGCCCCACTGCTCTGAATGAGTTTATACAGCCGGGTCTCCAGCAAAACCTTGGAATGCTGTCAAGGCCACACACTCGTAACTATTCAGTGTAGTGTGCATAATTGTGTCAGCAGGGAGACAAAAGATTGTTATTATCATTGAATAACTAAAAGATACAGAGCTTTGCTGAGGAACATTAGCACTTGAATGTTACATAGTAACATTGTCTTTCAGCTCATCCTGGCTGGGAAATGTTGATTCTTTCATCTCCACAGCTGCTAATCTTTATTAGGTTGCAGAATTAAAAGTGTTTAAAAAAAAAAAAATAAAGTCAGAGAGAAAAAAGGGCAGGAGGGGAACGAAACTGCAAAATATGTGTGGGTGATTAAGTGGCTGAAACCACTACTTTCGTGTTATGTATTGATTCTTACACTTTTTTTATTTATTTGATTGATGACAATGGTGTTTCATGTCAGCTCAAGCCACAATAATATCTTACAACCATGTTTGTGAGAGCTGAACTAAATTAGAACAATTGGATCAGAAGGCCCTCAGTCACATTTCTTTGATTTAGTGAAGCAGGAGCCTATCCTTATTGTGCTGTTGGTAAAACCATCTGTAATTAAAGCTGAGTGTTTAAATCTTTGAAGTTCATCAAACAACATGCCCAACACGCTTGTTTATTGCTAGAGATGTGCTAAACCTTGAAGTCAACCAACCCAGCAAAAGCCATCCTCCAAAGATTTGAAGAGCCACAGGAAGTACTTGTTTGTTAGAGTAATGTTAGAGGTAAAATACGCCCATTTTCTTTAACATACTATTCAGCAAATAGCTCCTAAATTGTTTAAGAAATTCAAAAACAACATGCAGTTTGGTGATGCTTCCCATGCTAATCTTCTGAGAAAATGGAAAAGTATGACATTCAGAAAGTAACACCTATTAAAAGAACAATGAGGATTTGATTAAAAAAAGAAAAAAATTAACATAGTTGTCAATTCATTCCCATTCAGCATTTTGAGGAACTTACTTAAATTTGAGAAAGACCTTAAGAATATACTTAAAACAGAGCATCCGCTCAAAAGATTTATTGAACCAGGGTTCAAAATATTGCTTTCGGAAGACAGGCCAGCACATTTCAAACTTTAATAGCTTCATTCACAAAGAGGTGATAAGCTCTGGTATTATTCTATCACCAGTTACGATAATGTTTTTCCTTAGAAAGCTATCAATCTGTATACAGAAATACTAACTCCTTGAGTTCTCTCCCTCGACCTGAACCAATCTTCAGGATCTAGCCTCTCTTTAACTTGAATGATAAAATATTTCAAATGTATTTGAAAAAATATGCTACTTTTGAAGGTCTCTGAAACTCACCAGTACCTGTCACTACAAGGGTCTTTGTGATTTAGCATTTTCATATGTGTAAATTAGATTATTTAAGTAGCAAACACACACAGGTGAAAAAATACCTGTTGTCAGGTAAGAAAAAGTCCACGTTCAGAGAAGAAAAAAGTATGCCTATAAACTCATGCTAAAATTGTCCCATGGAGAATTCTTATTACCAACTTACTTCCAAGAGGTAAGACTAAATTTCAAGTCTAATTTTTTTCTTCTTGATTCAACATCTTATAGCACAAAACTTAAGGCTCAGAAAAACACAAGTTTCTTTTGGCATTTTCAGCTTTCCTATGCTACAGTGAACAGTTCACTGTATTTTGGCCAGATTTAGAGGCTTTCAAACAACGCTAACCAGAAAAACTAGACTGTTCTGCTGTTTGTAATTTACATCCTCTGTCTCAGTGGTATAGGATACTCTCTTCCCTTGGTAATCATGATGTACATGAGAATCAGGTCTTAAGATTTACTCTAAGTAGAGCTAAGATCACATGAACAAGGACATGAATAGCAATGACATCCAACTTTTTGCACATTTTTTTTTTTAAACTATCTAGGATCCAGCTGAATATCAGAATTCTATTTGTCTACCAAATTTTAACATTGGACTTTTTTTCACTTCTTCTGAAGGTGCATTTTTCATTGCTTTTCAAAAAGTGTCACATTTACAAAATACCTTTTTTCAAATAAATGTCAGTAATATAATGAGCAATATAAATATTTTCTTTTCATGTGTTCTTCTGTTTTCAAGTGTTAAAATTGTTTCAGTTATTTTTAATCAGTTATTATATTGTCTTGTTATGATGTAGCAGTAAGGACATACATTACCTATTATAAATCCCATAAGATCATGAAAGTATAAGGCAGACAGAATATATTAATATAAAACAGATTTTCTTAAAATAAATTGGTTTTTTTCTGAAACAAAAAAATATTTTCTTTTCTACAGAAATTTCCAAACAATCAGTACACTTTCACAAAAATTGTTTGTTGAAACAGCTTTTATTAAAAAAAAAATAAAAAGGACTGAGAACTTTCTGACCAATACCAAGTACTGCAGTTCATTATTTTGATGGCAGAGTATCACTGGGATTCACAAATATGATGTAAGGAGGGTCCAAATTCTTTTCTCTGTAAATCAATAATCTCTTGCTTTCAGCAGCTGTTTTGCAATGGGACTGTGGGGTGTAAAAGTTTGATGGTTTCTTAGAGCTCTTTGAGGGACTCCAGTTTCATGTTTCTCTTTAAAAAAACAATAGTAGAAAGGTGTCCTGTTTATGGTAACTAATCATTTAAAACCCAACTCTGCAGTGCATTAGAAAATGTACAACAGAGCACTGTCACAGTGTGCCTGGTAGAACACTACAATAGTCACAGGCCTGATTTTTCCAACTACAATGATTATATAATCATTGACAAATTACTGCTCTTCCAGACAAGTGAACTTTTCTTTTATACTTAATGCAACGTATTATACATTACAAAAAAAAAAAAAAGTCAGCACTGAAGGTTCACTTACGAGTAACATTTACTTCCACTTTTCGTGAGAGGACAACATACAGACTAAAGGGAAGTCAAAAAGGCAGTGCTAGTGCATCATTATAGCAGCATAGATCCTCTCTGTACAAGGAAAGTACTTTGTGCAGCAAAATTTTTTTGTCAAACTCAGGAGCAGCTGTGCTACAAGAAAAATGTTACTTTAAGAAAGTCACTCAGTGAAATATTTCACTGAATTAATGTGAAGTCAACTGTCCCCAATAGCTTAGATGTTTTTAATTATGTATCTAATAGCTTGAAACAATAAAACCAACCTTTATTTTGTTGGTCAAAGTTATTTTGACCATGTTTGTTAAGCACTGGTTTTTAACCACACCCAAGTTAGTAAAAAGGCAATTTGATACCAGCTGGTATGCTCAAGAGTTAGAATGAGGTAGTGAGAGAACGAGAACACTGAGTTATAATTACCAGAGAATCCAGTAATGCACATGAAGAAAAAAAAAGCAGTGCTTTTTTTTGCCAGCAGTAAATTATTTTGATGAGTAACAGACTGGAATATTACTTTTCAGGACACATACCTTTCAGTGCAAGGTATGTATTTCAGAGTATCCTGATCTGTTTGAAGTGGTTTGGCTAACTTGGATATATTCAACTTTTTGATTGTTTGGGTTTTTGTTTGTTTGTTTGTTGGGGTTTTTTGTTTTGGTTTGTTTTGTTTTATCCTGATGACCAAAAGCCTTCTCAGTATAAATTACCCCCAACATGTTCATTCTGAGATATATCAAAGTCAATTCTGTAATGTGACACATCTTTCTTGGTTCAAACCGAAAACGTTCAAAGTTTCCCTATCACTTTCAGGGTAGTTGTGATGCTAATTCTCTTCACACAATAAATACAAGAAATATATATTTCCATACATGTGTTGTCAGACTTATTTCTGCAAAACAACAGAAAACAGAATTTAACCACTTGTCAGAGATTACATCCTTAAGATTTCCAAACAATAGCTGGGATAAGCATGAAAGATGTAATGGAAAGCTCACCTTTTCCTCACACCAAGGATTTAGTTGGTGGATCTGCAGGACTGACTTGGTTATGCAGAATATCTAGATCTCACTGTAAATACACTACAGACTTTCATGTTTTTCTAAAGAGAGAAGTAACTGATCCAAGCACCAATTCAGATGGAGCAGATGCAAATTTTGTGCCTTATTTTATGTTACAGAAGACTAATGTATGACTCGGAAGTCACTGTGTACATGTAGCAATTACGTAGTGAAGTCAGCTCTCTGTGCTGCTGCTCCCCTAACTGGCATGTAAATGTACAGATAGCCTTAAACAGTAGTCATTAAAGCCAGTAAAACCTGTCTTTCAGCCGTTTTTATACTGCCCTGGGTTCTGACACAGGCTTAGGCCAGTGTAAATTCAGAACTCTGCTCTGTAACACATTTTTCTGCAGAGAGATGACCTCAGTGTGCTTGCATTTCTCTTCCCTATCTGTAAAATTTTTCACTGTGACACATTAAAGGCTCATTTATATCATAGGGGTGGGTGTTGTCTTGATCGTTAAATAACAATGTAGGTATCCCAGAGATATATCTAAGAATTATTATTCCTAATTTCAGTGCAATAGCTCATGCTAATGTACCGTAGTATGAGAGATTTAGAAAGCTTGTAGAAATGGGGTGGGGAATTTTATTATAGGTTTAACCCAGACAAGTATTAATATGCCATGACTCACTGAAGTGTTGTGAAAGACCATGAGATCATACTGTTTTGATTGTTATCACCACATTTTAACATTTAGGTTGAATCTTAACACTTCTCATTTAGGTTCCACTAACAAGAGAGAAGTCGTAGCAAACTACATGTATAGGGATTTCTGTATAGTAGCAGATTATGCCATTCATCTTTTAAAAGATACCAATCACTTTTACTAGTTAGACAGAAGTTACCAAATACATGCGTTTTTGTGTTTAAAACTAAAATTTAGTAGTTGCAACAGTTAGCAAGACATACAACTTTGGTTGTTTTACCATACTAATGCCTTATCTGCTGAGCTACATAAATTTAACACCCTGGGAAAAATTAGTATATTATAAAGCACCCTGAGTTATAGGGCAAAAGGAAGTAAAATGGATTGGAGAAGGAGGCTTAGCATGACCAAGAACCACTTGCAGTTCTCAGTCAGTGTTAGGCTTTACCGTTATCTCTACCTAGCGGCTTGACCAGTTGCTTAAAGAACCTCATTTTTTGGCAGGCAGTATGCTAGCTGTGCTCAGCAGCAAGAGCAACAATTTTTCTTTCAGACATGGTCAGCACACCACATCAGCATGGCGTGGGTATGGAACCTGCGCTTTTGCACAACACAAACATTTCTTGCTCCTATTCTGTTCTGTGGGTGGAATTCTCCGAGTAACCTATTTCAGATAAAGACATGCATACCCTATGATCATCCTGGTGTACTTGATTCCTGATTCAAAACTGAACTGAAAACTACAGAATTGTTCCCACTGGCACTGGTAAACTTTGGCTGGCTTCACTAAGCATTCATAGGAGCTATCCCCTTCCCTCACTTGGTTTACAAAATATATCACATTTTGTTATGACATTAGATAGTGCTGTGCAATGCACAAATAAAATACAGAGTGAATATTTTGAGCTAACCATAGAGGATGATAATCCTGTTCATGCTTCTTAGGTATTTTACTAGCTATGCTGATATAGCATAATTAAAATTCAGGATCATAAATATCCTAATGCAACCACTAAAATGTCAACATCCTATTTTCAAGTTGGATACTTAGAGTTCCAAAAGTACTTAAATCTATTCTGGCAAATGGTAGTGTTGCAAATCTGAAATGCAGACATGATCAACAGACAAATCAACAGTTAGTTATCTGAGTACCTTTATCTACTTCATCTACATACTGGAGGTGTACTTGCCTACCTTTAATTGTGGGGGTTTTCCTCTCTTGTTAAGAGGGTTTATAATGAAACTGTGATATCAATGTACAGGTTATGTGACATCTATTTACCACACAGCACAGCAAGCACTCTGCCATACTTGCCATAGGGTGGTAAAAACCTGCCTGAATGTTGATCACTTCTTTTCCAATTTACATACAAAGAATGAATATTTTGGCAAGCAATGATGATTCATTTCGGAACTAAGGCATTGGTGGAATTTTTTTAAGTCAAGTCTGAGGTCCAAGTGTCATACTATTCATTGTGATTTCAGAGCCAAATGAGTGCATGAGAACATAAATGAATAATCCTTCTTAATTTAGCAGTAGGTGCTGGTAAGAACAATACAGAAGCAAGCATGCAACAGTACACGGCACAATCATTACTCTGGTTTTTATCAGGAATGGAATCACCCACCACTTAAAAGAAATAGATTTCTACTAACTTTTGAACAAATAACATTATGCATACTTTAACTAGTATCTACTTCTGGGAAGATTTGTAAGATTCAGTTGCTAATATGCTGCTAAAAGATGAAAATACTCTGTTACATCAAATCATAAGCAATCATTCTCTAGGATATTTTATCACTGTACTTCATTTGAAAGGAGTAGATTAAAAAATATTCTATGGGGTATTTTCACATGTTTTTTTTAAATTGAAAAGGTACAACTTAAAAAAGAACCAACAAATATACTATAGGCAAGATTTTGAAGTTAACGTAAATTTTGGTAATCTGTAAATTCTACATAAATCTAGAAGAGAAGAATCTGAATAAATTTCTTTGTGTTTTAGTTAGTTGAGAATCAAAAAACTTTCACCATATTTAACTGTCTTCTACTGAATTGCATTTAAATTCATCAACATCATCCAAGCTATTAGGGAACCAAAGGTGCTTAAAGATAAAAAGCAGAAAGTAGGAGAGTTTATTAAATGCTATATGACATTAAAGTATAAGATATAACCAAACAACTGTAAATTCGTGCTCAGCAAGACTTTTTTTTCTTGAATTGCACATGGTTTAATTCCATATTCATCTCTTTATTTTGTGGTTATCGATGGCAGTGAGATTCATTTACCTTCCAAAAATGTAAATGAAAACTCCACTGGAATAAATGTAAAATGAAAACTCTTACATGGAATAGTTTTTTTCTGAAGTATTCATAAAATAAAGCTAGAATAGAAAATAGGTGATGTATTGGATCAAAGCAAACATTTTCCACCTGAATTATTGGTATACATTGTACACTGAGATAACTGAATTAATTTTGTCATTGCACCCCAAAATAGAAAAAAATACCACTTCTTTCTAAAATAAGTGGAGAACTAAGTATGCAATAAAACTTTCAATCATGATTTAGACTAGGGATCTGCAGTTGAGTGATATGAAAAAAAATTCAATCACAAAGATATCATAATCAACGTACATAATCCTAATCCAGCAATAGACCAAGGACAGGACTTTTGGTACACAAAAAATGCTGAGTCTTAGCCACTATGTACAATTTTACTGACAATAGCAGCATCATTCATGACTCTTGTACAAGTCAGAACTGGGTATGCACCATCCATTCCTCAAAGGAAATATAAATCTACCTCCTGGGTTTATGTAATATAAGAAAAGCCAAGTTCATCTCCTCTGCAGCTCTACTGAAGTAATTGTAAACTTCAAAAATATACACGTATACTTACACATACACACACAAATATTACAGTTCTTAATTTCTCTCATAAAGGTGCTATGTGAAGGAAGAGTTCTGGACATTTAAGTTTAAAAATAGCCCTCTTTTAGTATTGTTTAACTTCATAAAATAAACAGGACTTTTATATTAGCAAATAGCCTATATGCAATGACTACAAAGTTAAAAACGTCAAACACATTACAGAAAACCCTAGTCTAATTATATATTCAAAACACTTGAAATCCCAGGAAAGAAGTACACTATGTCACCAAAATCTATACAGATAGCATGAGGTTGAAAATACACTAATCAAATGCTAATCTCCTCAAGATACAAAAGGATCCTTCCTATAATTTCAGAGACCATGCAACACTTGAGGGCTCTTTTACAAAGGTTGTTCTTTGTATGGTCAGTCTTCCAAGACCTTCATAGTGCTATATTACTGAAAAACGAAGTTATCTATGTTTGATATTCAGTTTTCCATGCAAGCTTAACGATCCTCATCTCCAGGCCTCTCATTTTAAAAGTTTTGGAAATATGAAGCTGCAGAGCTAGGAAACAAACAAACAAAAAAAGCCTAAATTTACCAGTGAAAATAAGTGTATGCTTATATCAAACATGCTGACATATTTGAGAAAATTAACTGGCAATATTTATTTGCATTGCTATCCTCTTTTCTATACCTTGTCATAACTGCATTTTAAAAAGACTAGCACACTAAATGCATTTTTCTAAAGCCCAAATAAATGTTTAAAGAATATGAAAGTCAGGACAGAAAGTGAAAATAGATGGTCAAGAGAACCAAAAAAATTTTACAAAACTATTTATGATCAACAGAACCATATTTTACACAAAGATATTTATTATTATTATTATTAAAGAAACCTTTCAAGCCACAGAACCAGAGGCAAAATTTATTTTCTTTCATGTTAGCATGAACAACATTGTATCAGTATATTCAAATAACATGACTTTTTCTTTTGTAGTCAGATCAACAAGTAACCATGTCAATGTGTCATAGGAATAACATGGCCAAAGGTAACTAGAAATATAGTCTGTGCAGATTGTATCATAACGGAGAAGTTGGGAGCATCAAGCAAGGTGTTTTTTTTTAAAGGCTTACCATTCGGATTCTGAGCAAGAGCTTTTTAAATCCCATTAAAGTGTGATTCTGTTGAGCATGTATGAATAATAATTTGGTAACATTCTAAGCATGTAAATGGCCCTGCTGGCTTTTTTGAGGTTGTTATAACTTCAGTCTGCAAGAGTGCACTCAATAAAATTAGACAGACTACTAACATGCTAAAGATGAAGCACTTGCCCATGTATTATGTGAAATAGAGACAATACTTAGCATCATGAAGGATCAGGTTCTGATTGCTGGATGTGAATAAGTAACCAGAAAACAGTACATAATCGAATCAAATTGCTTAAAGCATAAAATTTTAGGGTTTTAAAATATACAAATAAAGAAGCTCAGAAATATGCAGTACATACATCATGAAATTCTCTTTATGAACTCACATATACCAAATTCTGATAAAAATCACTATGGTTCTCTATGCACCTGTGTTATCTTTTCTGACGTATGTCCATTTTGTGTGCACATAAAACTAATTTGGCTAAAGCTGAAGCTTTGGCAGAAGACAAACCCTGTGAAAATACAAAGCTGCACTTATAACTGCAGTTCACAGAGCAAAACATCATAACAGCTCACTTCTGTTTCACAAAAAAAAACCCCAAATTTTTTTCCTGTAGCCACAAGATTGATACTGCATGGCCAAAGTCAAGAGCAACCTATTGGCCAAATCCATTGTGAAAGAATCATTTACTTATGTGCAGCTCAACTATGGCGATACTCAGCCTTTTCCAGGAATCTTAGCTCTCCCATAACAAGTGATGAATTATTACATTTGAAGATGAAAATACAAGTCCTGAGGTAAACATTTTAAAAGCATGTCATTTATTACAATTCTCTTTTGTGTCATAACCTCCATCCTGCAATGGTGAGTTGCTACCAAATCTTTTATATGATGCATGTGTTGAATGTTTATGTGAATATTTCATGCTATACAATCATAAGAAGGACGTTTTAATCATATTTTAAAGACACCAGATCAGGTAAAGAATGAGACAAAGAATGTTATGAGCTTTCCCGTCAACACGTATATGCAAGCATGCTTACTATATGTTCTTAAAAGCTCCAGTTCCCTTCTCTCCATTCTCTTTTTCCTATAATCTTTTTTCCATACATGTGCCAGAGACACAGTTCTTACTGCTAGAACTCAATATTATTTCTTATACCCATTTTACATTCTATTAGTTCCACAGAGGCAGCCCACCCTTCCTGAGAGAGGTCTTGAGCTCCCTTTCTTAACACAGCATTTCCAGATCATCTCAGGATTCACTGCTGCCACAGGACCATATCAAGTGTTCATAATATAATGCCCACCATATTCCCCTAACGCTTCAGCTATGAAATTCCCAGCATTCACCTTTCTTTCTTGGACTTCTTAACAATCCTGTCCAAGATCCTGACTCCAAGTCAAACTCAAAGAAAGAGCTGTACTGAGTCAAACCAAAGATCCATCTATCCCAGTACTTTATTTTCAGTAATGACAATAAGCAGATTTTTGTTTTCAAAAAATGAGAACGAGGCAAATATATGATACCTCCTAGTCTAACAATCTTCTAGCTACCAAACGACTTCAGCTTGGAGGATTTCCTGGGCATGATTATGTGATTAAAAGGACCTTCCCAAAGGATGCCTTTGTCTTTCTCTTTTTAAGTCCACAAATTTCTGCAACTACATCATCATTTAGATTCTTCCCATTCCCAAAAAAAAAGTATTTTTTTTTCAGTCTGAGGAGCTTTAACTTATTCAATCTTTCTTGTACAGAAGCCACTCCATGCTTCTAATTATCCTTGATAGCTTTTTCTGAATCTTTTCCAATTCTAGTATATTGGTTTTTAAATGAATGTAGCATCAAATCCTTTTTTATTTAAGCTTTTCTGTTTCTTATGGTGTTGAAGATAAACCGTTCTTACACACTAAATTTATTTTAATTATTTACCTCATCTGGAATAAATCTCTGTTACAACTTACAACACCTGTGAGCTCAAATGATCCCTCAATGATCCAGACACAGAATTTGCCCAAGATGAAAAACAGTTTACTAATAAATGTAATAGTAATTAAAACTATAATAGGTAGTACATAATAACAACATGTGCTGCATTTCCACTACTTTTTCAGTTTACACCCTGTTTTTTACTACCATTTAATGCCTACAGGACCCTTTCATCTCAAGTCCTCTATGGCATCCAAGCATTCATGTGCACAACTGTTTTAGATGGCTCAAAATCTGAGAAAAAACAAGCCTCTTGAAGATGCTTGCAGAAGCATGTGCAATGAAACCTTCCATATAAGCAGGGAACTACATTATATAGTCACTCAAAAAGATCAGATTTCCTGTTAGTTTTAATTAGAGTACATTTTTTTAGGAATTTTAGCAGAGTCTAAACATCTGGGTTCTATGCCAACGTCAGTGAAATTTTTCATGCTAACCTCAGTGCAGTAATGATCAGAATCCAGTATGTACTGTGAAGAAAATGAGGAAATTGTGTAAATATGTAATGATCATCTACAATGGTTTACACTAGAACAACTTTCTATAGGTAATTACAAAAACCTTTTAGTGATTTGGAGAAAATGCTTACTCAAGCATCGCTCTAATATACCCTATCTGATAATTACTAAATCATTTATTTGCATTTTTGTCAGAAGATTTTATTCATATTGTATTATTTTAACACCACCCATATTGATCCAGTACGTTACTCATATAAACCAAGCCAAGTGACCAGTACAAAACAAAAGCTCTGTGAGGGAGAAAACTAAGTGTGGGAAGAAATTGACAACCTAACCTTCTGCCTTGACCCTGCAAGCATTATTGACCCGAAGCTAGGAACCTGGGTGGCTGGGCTGAAGATGCTAACAATATTGACACATGTCAAGTTTGTAACACTGGAGACAAAAATTACTCCACTGCCAGCTAGCACGTCTTGCAAGTCCTTGTTAGATTCCTGTAGTTGATAGCTTACTCATAATTTTTATCAGTGTTGCAAAATTGTGTCATCAAGCCCAAATCTTTGTTTTGCTAGGTACAATAAAAATACATATTAAAATTTGTCCTTGTTCCAACAACTTCATATTAGTAATAGGCTACAGAGCTATGGGATTGATTCCTTGAAATGCACAGGAAACCTTTTAAATGACACTCACCTGGATCTAAACTCCATATAGCTGTCAGAAGCTGCTGAATAGAAACCCTAAAGCAGTGGTCTTGAAAGGCTAATAAAAGAGAGTTGTGAATGTCATGTGAAAGTGACCCTAGATTTTATCAATGTTAGTCTGACTATTAGAGAGCTCTAACAACTGAGCATCAGTAATGTTTGCCTGAAACACTCCTGCTGAGCCCTCTTGATGAACTGAAGCAACTTATTTTTTGCTCAACTGGATATAAGTGAAAATAGCTTTAAGGGAGAAAGGACACAGAGCCAAATATTTTTGAGCTAGGATCCTTGGAAGCAGCCATCCCTGTGAGGAACTAAGATGAACTCTGTCTATTTTATTGCTACAACTAAAATTAAACACCAGATAGGAGAGAGACTTTACATAGTCCACTTCACATGTGGACTGGATTGGTAGAACCGGTTGGGAAATATTACCATTTATCATGTTTCATAAAATAATGCAGGGGGAGATAGAAACTTTACCTATTTGATTCTTCAATGTAAATTAAATTTTATTTTTCAAAATTGTATCAAGACCTCAGTAGAAAGAATAGACTGTTCTTCTAAAAAAGTAAACAAACAAGACAGCTTTGATTTGAAATGAAAACAGAGAGCTATGAAACAGTAGGCTGTAATTATGTTGGACAACTTAGCATTCTTGTGGATATATTAATGAATTAATCATTGAAAAACTGAAACGCAAATCATGCATTTTCCAATGTCAACATTCTCTAAATAGTACTGTAAATAGTTATTGAAACAGTTCTTTAAACTCCTTGCATCAGGAATTTCTTTTACACACAGCTAACTGAAAGAAAAGCATGATAAAATCCCTGTAAACTTGCAAAACTGAAGTAAATTGTGGGTAGACACTGCTAGTATGTCACTATGTATTAACAGTACTAAAATCTCTCATCAAAACTACTATACATATAGTAAACACTGGGAGTTTTGGAATGCTGTGCAGCTTTTAAATTATTAGCACTAATTAGCCAAATCAAAAAAAAGATCAGGAAACACATTAGAAGTGAAGACAAGTCTACCTGTATTGCTGTCAAAATTACCTTTCCAAACAACCAATTAGTCAAGACGACCTTTCAGCCCAATAAGCCATATGTAAAGTGGGACGGCTTCATTACAGTGGCTCCCTAATTAAAATGTAAAGGCTGCTGATCATTGCATAATTAAACAACACATCATGTGGTTTCATCTGGCAATGGCAAGCAGCTAGGCCTAAAATCATTAATGACTAAGACGTTGTCTAAATGAGTCCAGAGACTGTAGAACTACATTCTGTCAGAACGGAGAGCATCCTATGGTCATTATGGAGATAATATCCTCCAAAGGGACTGTTATGTACAAAATGTTGAAGTTCTTTCTCTCAAAATGACTTAGACTTTTTTACAACCAGTTTTCTTACTAATTAGCCTAAAAGAAAAAGACTAGCAGGGCTAATTAACTTCCAGCTACTGTAATCTAAATATGAAGCTGCAGAACCAAAGATTTTCCCTGTGGATATTCTTAAAGTTTTTCATAAGTTAAAGTTCTGCTATTGAGAAATTATTTGTGAGGCAACCTTATGCCTTGATTGAGAACCCCTCACGTAGCTTCTCACTTTACAGAATGCCTGAGGAGCAAAACTGTTTGTAGCAATAGTTTTCTGTGTTCCCTATACTACAGACAGTCCGTTCAGCCTCCACTGATGACGCACAGAAATACTAAGATCCGAACAGTGAATATGTAGTACAGAAGTTTTCTGAAGAATTTTTGGGGTGGAAATTGTATTGAAAATAATAATGCCAGTCACAAGAAGAGTATATATTGTGAAAATATACACACTCCCCATCTACAGTTCCAGAGTTTACAAGTGTCATGGACAAAAATACCATTAGTTCAAGTTCTTTGGAAAACCAGAGTACACAGGATATTTTGTAAGCAGCCAGAAACAACATCTGTTCCACATCCCAATCAGTACTTTAGAGTTCATCTTCTGCTGTTCTCACATCTCCCATGTGTATCCTTCACACACACACCCCTTTACAGCAATAGGGAATTCAGATGCCTCCTTTTGATCACTTTGATGCTAAAACTCATTCAAGGGCTTTGGCATTTGAAAGTAAATGACACTGTATCTAATTGAATAAAAAGAAAAAAAAAATGAAAAATTCTTGAAAGAAAACCACTTGGCAGAAAAACTAAGAAGTTCTTAGTGTTCATCACACAGATAATACAGAAGTAAATTCACTTAGGTAATAAAGAATTTTTTTAAAATATCTGAAAATAGCAAGTGGATAACAGTCTGAAGCTAAGGATGAACATTTAATAAATGCAGTGCACGTTCTATTTCTCAGCTCATAATACCCATTTCAAGTTACCAGCCTCTCACCAAGGCTTGCTGATTGGAAAAAAATCAGTTCAAGACTGACGTTTGAACTTCACTTTTGTTTCTTTATTTCTTACATGTACAACATAATATAATGATTTAATAATGTAATAAATGTATTATAATTTTTTCTTGTTCCAAAACATCACACTAGTCACAAAGTAAACTACTAAGATGAACACTAAATTGAGAGAGACAAGTCTGAAAAAAATATTATCTCTTCACAAACTTTGTAGTGGAAAACCACTTTAAGTGTATTTGCAGCATTTTAACTGCTTCATCTCTCTCAGTAGAAATTCTGTGGACTCACGCATATGTAAAACTGATCCAGCTAAAATAATTCAACCAGGGTAAAGTGTGTCAGAAAGACAATAAATTGGCCAATGCTTCTTACAGACTACCAGGCTTGTACTTCATACAAGCAATTTGACAAAAAATGCATGAGAATTATTTCCATCCTAACTAAATTATTAATTTCCTCTGTGAGTTTCTGTAATTTTTTTTAGTTTAAATTTTGTGTGGTTGTTGGTGTTGACACAATGTTATGATTTTTTTTTATTTTCTTCATTTCCAGTCTAATAATTACAATCAACGCGATGTCAAGAAACTGCCCTTGATATTTCTTCTATCGTCTCTAACAAACTAAGTTTTGCTCTAGACAGCTACAGAACTGTCCTCTTTGAGCTTGCTGGAAAATAGTTAACTGTATGTGATTACCCTGCAGATCTCTCTGGTAGAAACAAAATTCAGAAAATTATTGTTGTAGGAAATCCTACTGTTTCCTCATTCAACGTCTTGTTAATACTAACTTTTGCCCTTCTTTGTCTAATGGCTTTACTCCTTACAGTTTCTAGAGACGTCTTCACAGTATCTCAGTTAAAAAATGCCACCAGATGAAAAATTGACCACAATGCTCTGTTATTGTCAATGAAGTTTGCCAAATTTGCCTCTTCTAAAAGAGGAAGTTCATGAAAAAAATGCCTTATTAGATTTCTTACTACTAGGAAACAGTTACTTTCCCATGGATAAAATATAAGAGGTTGACATCTCTTTTTTATTTCCATAAAAGACAGAACTCTTAATAAAAGAATATATTCAGTTCATCCTTTTGATTCAAAGAGAATAGGCTTACAGTGAGATTGCCTAAATATGTAATTTGTGCTTCTACAAAATAACTAGTGAATGCTTATAAATTCTCATTTGCATTCATGATTACCATCAGTTCTGAACTTTGTATTTTAAAATACAGAAAAAAAAAAAAGTATTTTTCTGAGGACCCAAGAGTGTATGGTTCAAAGTAGACTGTGTACCTGAGAACTCTAAACAGCAAATATTTTTAAAGACCAGACCACTGCTGAGTTGTTGAGCAGAAAGAGGGTTGCTGACTAGGTTTAAGCCCACTGTGTGTCTATGAAGTATTTAGAATGCCAATTACTCTGTTTCCTCTAAGACATTATATTGCATATTGCGATTACTGGTTTAGGCACAATCTGAAGTGTCAAATGAAATCTTCTAGCTGTATTAATATCTTAATTTTAGAAATATAAAATTATCAAATAAGGGTGATGTCCTCTAGAGAGAACAGACACACATCTTTCATACATTTATCTTTACACAGAGAGTAACAAAGAGAAAATTATCCTTAGTCAAACTATTTTCTCTTGTTCTGAGAGGGTGAGGACTTTGCCCGTTTCTCTGTCCTGTCATAAAATAGAACGTAGTGACGGTCCACAAGTGTGAGTAATCTGTCAGGCTATCCTCTTCGCCATTCCCGAGTTTCTTCATTGAAATTTTTTTCCTGTTTTCTAATTGACAACCAGTTAAGACAAGAGGGTTTCAGAAATCCCTCGAATTCCAACAGAGAATATCAGATGATTACTGTGGATCAGTACACATTCTTTGTGGAAACACTCTTCTATATCAGAGATTTTCAGTGAAGGCTCAGAAGTAGACAAGGGGCAGGACATGTCACATAGCAAATCAAGTCTTTTATTTCACTTCTGTGTGGTATGAAAAAAGAGAAGACTGCACATGACCTAGGGATAGAAAATGTGTATTTTTAAGTCTTACAGCTGGATGAAGGAAGTATGAGGTAGGAGTACATACTTTCTCAGTTTCAGGATGGAAAGAGATGTCAGAAAAATCTCAAAATCTTTCAAGTCAAAGGGAAGAAGTTCAGTAAAGGCCAAGAGCATTCAAGGTTCTGAGTGGTTTTTAAGTAGTTAGTCATTGGACAGCAGTTACAGAAAACAGCACAGCTGCCCAATAACACCTGTATACGTACTTATTAACATAGGATTGTCACCATCCCAATAGTATGTCCATCAATAACAATAATATTTTTCAGATACATCTGTTAGTATTGTTACGTCATGATGCTCTGAAACTATGTCATTTCTGCTGTGAAAGAGTCAAAGGTTATCAGCCATCATTCTTCATAAAAATAATATAAAGATTCTCCAAGCAAGGATTAAAAAGGGAAGAAAACAATAGCACTAAAGAAGAGAAATATCTATGGCACCAAGTACCAGAAACCATTTCTGATAAATAAATTTTCAAAGGACAACAACAAAGTGGGAATGAAGGAAGAGAAAAGGAGACAGAGAAGAATGAGAGAGTATATGGGGAGGGAGAGAGCAGAACAAACTGCAAGAAGTTACTCGGCAACAGATGTGGTTTCAGATAACAAATAACTGGTCTGTGAATTCAACAATCCATCAGATGTGCTTAGTTTGTAATAGACGTGTCCTATTATCACTCTCAGTCTCAGAGCACAACTAAAGTCTGACTTAAAAAGTCTGACACAGTTTTAGAATTCATTGTTTCACTCCCAGAATCAACACTGATAGCAGACATTATTTAACATGGAGTTCAATACCAGATCACTAAAATAAATTTGCACTTAATTTTAAATATTACAGTATGATCAGATATGCTTTTTTTCTTTATACGATTCACGTTTTTTCACCATAATTTACACTGCATTCTTGCTCTGCTAGGAACAATCTGAGAGCTGGCAAGATTTCAATGAAACCCTGCAGATGAGCCTGTCCTTACCCTGTTTCATGCAACTACTCTTTCAGTTTTGAATGCATCTGTCATGAAACAGCTAATTAATTATATCACACAACCAGATTAAGAAAAATTAAGTATAATACCATAGCAGACAGATGTGTCTCTTTCCCATATTATGTATTATTTACAGTAAACCATATGATTTCTTATGCTTATTAAATGTACCTGAATAAAATTTTCCTTCATTCATCTGCAGCAACTAGATAAACTTATATGTACTGTGGATACCTGACTTTAAAAGCAAATGTGTGCTATATGACACTGTATCTATTTCATGATACAAACACATGCCTTTTCTCATTTTCGTTAAAACTACAGCAAGACAATTAAATAATAAGCTTTTAAAAGGAGAAGTTAGCAGCCTCCCTTTTTGCTGTGATGAGTGGTGAACCACAGCACTAACAGAGTTTGGAGACTTCATCCAATATGTGAAATCATTAAGCTCACTGCGAAGGGATCATTTCAGGTGCATTTTGTTCAAAGCAGGGCCCAACTACTTTGTCTTCAAAAAAAAAAAAGCTCAGAATGGCTGTGTTCCAATATTTTTCTTCTGAGTGTCAAGTGTTCATTTTCTTGCTATTTCTTCCTTTTCCCATAGTACATTAGAAAACTGAAAAAACAAATAAGAATATACATTTTTATTTTAATACATAGCTTTCTAGAGATCTAAGGAAGTTAGCAGTGAAAGCTGTAGTCTATGTTCATTGCTTCACCTCTATCGCTCTCGTATAAGCTAACTCCACAGAACTGTCAAAACCCTATCATAGGAAAGAACCTATATTATATAATTATATTCAATTTTATGTGTATAAAATTAAGAGCAACCACAACAGAATTTCCCCTGCCCCTCAAGGATGGAGTAACCATAAAGGTTCTGCATTTTTATCTCTTTTAGTTGTACCTTTTCATGTCAGATTCCTAATAGCAGCCTACATTTGTTGACTTTTCAGAGGGATTTTTAAACGAAGTGTACCAATACAATGACTCAAGGCAGCATCTCTTCATGGGACTTCATATTACCAGGGTAGAATCATGAAGGATTGAAAGAAAAATGAAGTTTCAAAGTATGGCCAACTTATTATCCTTTGCAGTGAATGTTCAGACTTCTGTAAGAAACAACCTGTTTCAGAATTTGAACCTTCAAAAAGGCAGCAAAATCTACATGAAGTCATTTCATTGCTGGGAAATAGTTGCGCTGGCAACATTGCAAAATATAAACAAAAAATTACAATGCATAATTTCTCAATAAAAAAGAGAATTGTTAAACAATATAAGAGCCAGAAGGTATACTTCCCAGAAATAGCAATAGAATTTGAAGCTTGTCCTGAGGAAGTTATATGCACTGCAAGGCTAATAGCATTTTTTTTTTTTTCCCCTATCTACAGACATTTTTTCTAAAAGGCCAGAGTCACTGATCCAAAGTCTGTTCTGTTAAACCTAACAAAGTCATTGCTGCTCATGTACAAAATACAGTAACCACTGAAGATTTCCTTTAAACCTGGATTCCAGACAATATGTTTAGGGTAAATAACTCAAATACTCCTTTGCATCTTTCCATTAATATCATTACAGAATACAAATCTTACTATACACAGCACATAAAGTAATGGACTGTTAGTTAAGCAAATGAACACTTCATGACATTGCAATATATTAACAATTACTTTTCTAAAATCAGTCAAAAGGAGCGCACAGTTAACATCTCTTGTGAGATCACAGAAGATTATAGAGATGCTGATTTTTGGATTTTTGTTAAGGAATTACAAAAATGAAAACTTAAAAACCTCTCTGCAGCATACCTAACAGACAATCTCACAAAGTCAAAAGATTGTAAATAGATAGCAGAAAATTTTAGCATAAACAGAATAGCAACAAACAGAATGCAAGTAGTGATACTTCCTCATCTTTACATGTAGTTCTTTGCCACCTCAATCATATCTTGAATGCTAGCTGAAAATATGATAGATATGCATGCAAACATGACCCATTAAAATATGAAACATTAGATACGAATGTTCACACAACTTTAAATGTTTCAACACATTAAAATATTAGGATAATTCTAATACACACGAAAGTTTTATTCATAATCCTATAGGTTTTACAGGGTTGTAATTTTTTCCATGGCAAAAGTTGTAATAAAGACATTTACTGACAACACTAGGGAGAGAGGATGGAGAAAATCCTGAAATTTACTACATACAGTGAATACCCTTTACCCCTGAAAAATACTCTTTATCATTGCACTTTCTGACCATTCCTATCAATTTTTCTACTATTACTTCCTTTTGGTATTCAAATTAGCCGTTCAGAAGAGTGTTGTATTGACACTGTCAGATGCCTAAACAGAATGATCTTAGATCACTTTGGTGACAGCATTTACTGAAAAATAAATTGCACCACTTCAGGAAATCAAAAAATAATTTGGTTCTGTATCGTACCTCTTTATGGACAGAGCGTCCCAAAGCATTTTATAACACTCCATAACACAGTATCTTACTGACATGGCAGTGAGTACAGGAAAATATGGCAGCCAGAATGCTCTCAGCAAAATCTCAGATTTATTCATGGGCAATATCAATTCTTTTTATCGAGAATACTTGTTACCAGGAATCCAGGGTTTATTTCTGTTCTTTCACAAAAAGACCCAAGACAAGTTTTTCTTCAAGAAGGTAAGGATCCTCTAAGATTTTTCACATCAGATGTGTTAACAGGTTTCACTCAGACCTTATTTCACACCACCTAACAGAATATTGCAAATAGAAGGCAAAACAAAACCAGTGCAAATAGTAGTAAAATACAAGGATTCTGAAGAAACTATGTAATCTACAACTGTTTCGCTGATACCATTATGTCTTCTGGAGTCTGAAAAAAAAAACCATAACCCTGCTGATGCTATTACAGATGATAAAATTCCTAGTGCAGACTCAGTTTAATTTACATCAGTCAGTAAAATGGGAAATGTTTGTCGATCAACATATCTACGTATATATACATACACATATTGCATATTGTTAGCATATGCTACATTATAACCATGATACAAGAAACACTGGAAGGTAACAGAACTGAAATAAACAGAATTGAGACTTGAACAGTTACACTTGAATCATTCATTTAAATTCTTGCACAGTTCTTAAGGAGACAAACATAGCCACAAATTTGTGGAAGAGGGAATGTTTTACATATGGTCATGTAGTTATCTCCCCTGTAAATATCAAGATCAACAAAGTTTTAGCCTGAGATGTGTACTTAGCTGCCACTTCCTGTGGAATTAGGATCATGTGCTTGTTTTACCCAGCTCACAGAAATGATTATTCCAAGGCCAGCTTCACCCCCTTCTGCATACAGTCCCTCTGTCTTCCTCTCCCAGCCCAACCACAAATCACTCAAACTCATGTTTTTATTTAATCTGAAATGAATCCTCTTTGTTGTCTTATATTGCAAGGGTTTTTTTTGCTTTGTTGGTTTGGGGTTTTTTTGTGGGTTTTTTTTTGGTCATCGGACACATTTTAATTGCCTGCTCAAACCAGGTTCCTGAATGTAGGAACATTACTTTTGTAGCATGGGATAGATATCCTAGAGAATTACCACAGTTTAACATTGTTTCCTCTATATAAAATAGCCAGCTTTAGCATGTATTGAAATTAAGATCACTTAGTGCAGTGCATCCATTAAGGGTCACAGAGTACTCTAGGTTCTAAGAGGAGCCTTCCATTAGGCCTGTACTGTCCAAATCATTATTTGTTTGTTTGGTTGTTTTTTGCTAGTACTACGTAACTTCAGTGCTCCATCCAAACTTAATTACTTGGCTTCCTCCAGGGCTGCAAACTGAGGCAGCTTCAAAATGAGGGCAGCTTATATTAAATAGATTTTAATTACTCTCTTCTGCATCCATAACAGTAGAGGTAGTTCTGTTAATCAAGGGGAATTAAATTTTCCTTCACCCAGACCTGTTGTATGTTCATTTTGGACTTTCACAGGGAGAAATATCTGTTCATTTTTTTTACAATAAAATATATATCTGCTTTCTTAAAATATATGAACATGCATGGAAATCGCAAGTCACAGGTCTGTTAACACAGGCTGCACCCAAATTTTCAACTACCTCCTGGTTGGTTGATTGTTACAAACTATGAGCTATTAATTCATTTTGATCTGCAGAAATTGAAGCTGTCACCCAGGAATTGCTACTCCTAAGTAATACAATTTTTTTAAAAAATTGAAGAGAGAGAAGTAACTAATCCAAGGTTAAAATGTCAACCAAAAGGGAAAGAAGGTGAAGGAAAAACCAGTAGAGATAGTTATTTAAAAATTAAAAGTAGTCTCTAGAGATGGTAGAAGTGGGAAAGACAGTATCATTTCACTTCTAAAATAATACATTTTAAAATAAAACTATCATTATATAGGTATATATTAAGAACACTCCATCACTCTGTTGACTATAAAAGCCACGGGTCATCTAATGGGTAAGATGCTTAGGAAGTTTAAAACAATTCTGAATATGATCACAGAGCTTAAGTCACCTGAACATTTTTTACATAACTCTAAAGTCACAACTTATTTCTAAACCTAACTTTCACTTACTTCTAAACTTCAGCTCAACATTTTCTTCAGCCCTCTATGTCAACTAATTGAGGGGTTTGAGGCTTGTATATTAACTACCTAAATAGTTTTGTTGTTTCAGGATTAACTCATTTTTCCTTAGTCACTGGGGTGATTTATACTTTTTTTTTAAAATCAGGTCTCAGCATTAAAGCAATAGGGAAGGAGAAAATTCTTCTCAAACTATTCAGGTCATGGTTCTTTTATGGAGCTTTCTGATTACAAAACTCTTATCTCTTTTGGTATTCTAGATCTATGGGGAAAAATAAAGAATCAAGCCTAAACTATCCTACATCTTCTGACAATACAACACTTAGAATACGATTCAAAGTCCACTGAAATCAATAGCAGTCTTCCTAAAGTTTTTCTTGATGTTCTTCATTTATTCTTGCAATACAAACAAATCAAAGAAAAAAGGACAAACTTTGCAATCTTTATTTAGGAAGGTGCTGCATATACACTTATGTTATTTCATATTCACCACCATGTTTGTAGAATCCTAGAATCATTAAGGTTGGGAAAGTCCTCCAAGATCATCGTGTCCAGCCATCACCCAACACTACCATGACATTAAATCATGCCCCCAAGTGCCACATCGACACGTTTTATGAATACCTCCAGAGATGGTGACTCAAACACTTAATTTGAAGGATCATGTGTACAGCTGATTCTTTCAGTTTTGAGCAAATTGACTGTTCCAAAAAGTCTAACAGAGGTGCATGGAGACTGGCAACTCTTTAGACAGCAGAGAGACAAGATTAAACTTTGACATTTCAAGTAGCATTACTAAAAATATGTACTAAACTCAGGGGATAACTGGATCACAATTTTACTGACTACATTTAAACTACAATCCTGACTAGACAGTTACCCTAGATACCAGGTTACCTAAAGTAAACCCACAAACTATAGTGCTCCTGTTTTTCTGATAACATCAGAGGTCTCTCCACAGCACTTAGCAATAAAGAACTTTCTCCTACAGAAAATAGTTGCTGAACAATGACATCTGCTGATACTGCAGACTGTTATACATCTTATTAAAAAAACCCTATTCTTTACCAATCATATCCCCATAGAATCCTGCAGAGTAACTTCAGCCCATCTAAGAAGGGGTAAAAGCTTTGGGTTAACAATTCATTCTGAATAGTCTACATTTTCATGCAGTGTGTGTCCAGGTTGTACTACACTTAATATAAATTCAAAGTGTCAGAATTTAAAAAATAAAAAAAGAGGCAAACAAACCACACATACAAAAATAAACCACAACCACCAATGAAGCATTTCTGCCTTTAAGTGTGAGCCCTGGAATAATTTATGCCTCGTACCACAATAAACTGTCAGCTACCTTGACAACTAAAAATGAAGTGTACTGTACTCTTTGGAAAATCCCAGAAACATTTTTTGTGTTGCAAAATGAACAGATAGAAAAGACAGCATATTGAAACCCACAGCCAGACTCCACATGCACAGAAACTACATTCAGATGCCATTGCATTAGTATCTGTAAAGCCCTTAAGTCATAACAACCTATCAAGAAAAAAATCACCTGAAGTGATCTCAGAATATCTAAAAGTGTTCAACTGTCGTTTTGAAGCAGTAATTCAAGTATTTAAACCAAGAAAAAAAAAAAGTCTTGACAGAAAATACAAGGGGAAAAGCATGTTAGTGGAAGAGAAACTGCCTTAATTGGGTAGTTCAGAGTATTTGATAGGATTATAAAAAGGCAAAACTGTCAGAATGCAGTTCTTCTGCTGGCCACTGGCCAAAGCAGTGCACATTTGAGAGGAGAGAATAAACTACCGCAAGTAGTACAGGGTCTCCCACAGAAGATAATTTCAAAACAATTGTCAGAATTTCACTTTGATTTGCATGAGAGGTAATTTTCACTTACTTCAGTTCCCCACAATTCTCTCTAAGTCTTTGCCTATAAAAAGGAATATGTCCTGAAGAAAAACTAGTGATAGCCAGCAGCACCAACACACATTTCTAGTGGGGACAAGCAAATATTCTAATTGTACCAGAAGACTACCAGAAGCTGCATGAGTTTAGGTACACCAATGCCTCAGCTGTGTTTAGAGCAAATGTCCCCAACAGAAAAGCTTTGGAATGATTAGAGGTAACAGGTCAGCAGCAGCCCTCTGCTGTGGGACTTTTATTCATCTTCAGCTACCAAAGTGCTTCACTTCTCCACACGAACCATAACTTTCTTTTCCTCCAAACTTTAACCCACAATTTTTAAAGGCTAACTGTTCTTCTGACTTAAAAAAGCCTGCTAAAAGTACAGAGAAACTCACCAGGAAGGGAAGACAGAATGAAGTTCCAACTATCTGTTCAAGCGCTGCCAAGACTGGATTTAAAAAAAAAAAAAAAAAAAACCACACACACCACAACAACACAAAACCATGCACACACCCCACACCACATTACTTGATACAAACCCTGCAAAGCTGTAAGAATTACTGTCCACACAGTGGAAAGAGGACATTTCCACTTGGTAAAATGAAGAGTCTCTCAAAAGAACTTCATGTTTGCTGCCTCTGACAAGTAAGGAAGCTTCCCCCCTGCCCCCAAAGGATGGCAAACATCTCCACATATTCTGTGATTACTTTTACATCAAAGGGGCATGAAAGAGTACATGACAAAAATGAGGTTGTACATTCACATATCAAGGAACTTCACACTTCACTTGACCTTAGACTTTAAATGGCTACAATTGTTTGTTAATTTGTTGGTTTATATATTACAATTGTATTTATATTATGTTTTAGATGGCAGACATCAGATATCATGCAAACAGCTTGCTTGTTTTCTCTCAGCTGTTAGCATTTGATCGAAGAAAAAAAATGTTTTCATCTAGAATGAAGCTTCAGAACTATATTTTTGGATAGTATCTGTCATTTGTTATAATTCAACACATTCCGAGTAAGGACATGAGGGATTCAAGTCCAGAAACACACTTGTAGTACTAACATCTTAGATCAGTATTCCTCTTTCCGTTCCCTTCCTTCTGATACCAATATGACTTTCTCCATCAACATGGGAAAGATACATTGACAGCAAAAGAAGCTGTAACTACGTTAGCAGCAGTTCTGTTGGGTCCACAGGGACAACTGCTGGAAAGCAAATGAAATATATGGCATTCTCCTATTTCTCTTAATCCTTGTAGACAAAGCAGCGCTTCTTTAGTAGATAGGCAGCATCCAAGACAGACACTTCAGAAATATTGTCTGTCTTGTGAAGAGTCCCAGGAATTTGTCCTATATTGTTTTATCATAACTGCACATGAAATATTAGTAACAGCAAATATGAGACAGAAAAGCCTCTTGGCTTTTCCTGAGGATGGTTGCAAAGTAGGAATCATGGCATTTTGTAGTATAAACCTCTCATCTGTACCACTTCCAGTGGCAGACTAATGTTTTAAAGTGACATGTAGTATCTTTGCATTTTCTGTCTCTTATTGGAGATTTTTGATTTCCAGATTGGGATTTCCAAACAACAGTTCTAATAACATCATCAGATACCCAAGATTCTGGGGAAAACAGCTGCTGCACAGGATCAGATCATCTCTTTACTGTATGTTCATGAGTCACATATACATGCTGATCACATGCAGAAACATTTCTACCTATTCAAATTTCAAATTCTCACAGGTATTCTAACACTTTATCAATATGCAAAGTAATAGTTTATTATCATTAGCTGAAGATTTGTCTTTTGGTTCAAGCGGAAGTTTCCATACCTAGGCACTCCAGGACTGTGAGGAGGATTACCATTCTTAGGATTTGGTGTCTTGTAAGCATTTAATTTGATATGGCATGTTATAGTATGAATAACAGCTCAGTAGAAAGCTTTTTCTTGGTTCACAGACAACAAGCACACCCTTCATTTTTCACACAGCTCTTCTGTTGTCAAATACAGCAGACCAACATACTAACGAATAAATATCTTCTAATGTCACACGTGTGGTATTTAAAAATAAAGAGTACTTCCTTTCTTCATTCCTTTCTAAGTATCACTAGAATAATTTCTTCCTCCTTAAGTCACATTTAAGCACCTTCTACTCAACACAGCTGTAGTGTATGAAACTAGCATAAATGATGATATCTTTCATTCTCACTATTACATCTTCATTATCTAAAATAATTCAAACTTAAGGGAAATTACAAAGTATAGCTATGCAATGCAGGCTGCAGGAAGATTTTCATAATTATCCTTCTAAGATTGTAAGAAATCTAATTACTTTGACAATCCATCATTGTCTATGGTGTATCATGAGAGACAGCCAGTACTGTTGGATTCATAGTATTCTACCCATGTCTCACCTGTAACTAGCCACCAGTTTAAGTTAATCCACTAACTGCTTTTTTGTTGCAAGCAAGCTCAGCCAAAAGACAACTTCTAGTAAATGAACTAAGGAAGATTCAAATATCAGCATGATATTACAGACACTGGCAGCCTCTTCAGTTGTCAAACAATTACTCTAAAATTAGAAACAGGACTGACACTGCCATCAATAGACCTAAGTGTTATGACAACCAAGTATAGTGATCATGGACAGTCCTGTTGTGCAAATTATGTAATTATGCATATATTTTCTAGATAAGCTTTCATGTGAAGAGCTTACAGATATTTTGAGTTCCTACAGCTGCGTGACTTTCTTCCTTCCGAAAGATTAAATCTAGGCTGAAAAATATATTTTAGAATCTTACCAAATATTAGCACTCTTCCAAAATAACATAACATTTATTCAAGTTTTTCTGCCTTTTAACTTGCAGATAATCTATCAATACTGACAAATATTGATGTGATTATTGCTATGATAAAAACAGGTCCCAGTATCAAAATATAATAAAGTCTGACACGGGGGAAAGAGAGATTTAATGTTCTGGTCTTACTAAGGGTCATGAGCCTAAATCATTCTACCTGAACAATCCTACCATGAAACCAAAACATACTTTATGAAATTGGCATATACCTCATAGGTCACACCCCACACAAATATCTTTGATGAAGCAGCACTTTTTCTTGGAGAAAAAGATCAAGTACTTGTAGCATACACAGTAACGAAGTATATTCTTTTTCTTGCTTAAAGAGCATGAAGAGTAAGGAATTTATAGTAAATTTGTTCTTCACTAGAAACCAAAAAGCAACATAAATATTTAATGCAAATTAAAAAACAGTGCTTTAACATAAAAAAGATAAAACTGATTCACTTAAAAATAAAAAATAAAGTTTTATAGATAGCAGATACATACACATTATAAGTGGATGGCAGTAGCTACAAAACCAATTTGTTTAAATGCTGCTAGTTAATTATCCACCTTTAAATTGTCTTTGAAATTTAATTTTAAAATGCTTTCCTGATCATAGTTACTTAGCAAGTAAATATTATGAATATGAATACTTTCCTTGCTTTGTTTCTACATTTCATAAAGTTTCTATGCATTTAGACATTCCAGGATAATTACTGGTTTGAAATCTATGTGAAGGACTGAACATTCTATGAATTATAAAAATTTATTAACACAACAAAAAATGTTTTTATTGCTTAAAAGATATAACCGGAGGACAAAGAACTAAGCTGAGACAATGAGTAAATTAGATTTATGCTTTGCATGTAAAAATCAGTGATATCAAGTGCTCAGTTGTTCCAATTTATCTTAAGCAGAAGTGAGGGTAATGGCAGTTACAAAGGAATCTAGAAATGAAAAATTGCATCTTATTCTATGAAGTCAAAGGTTAAACTTATTATTGCTCACCATAGGCCAACCTTAACCCCAGGATTAATGCAATAAACAAGAATGAAAACTCCGTTTGCACGCATAATGCACTGGGATAATGTCTCTGAAGAATTACAAAAGTGAAATGACGCCCCCTACTGCTTCCAGCGAGCGGTTCTATATAAATCGGGTCTTCTGGTTCAAAGGGAAATTATCATGTAAAACCAATGAACATGTATTTCCAAACTAACCAGTGCTCGTTAGCATGACATGTACCAACGACAATTTATTTCTTCTCTGTCTTTTTAATTAAAGTTTATGAAGGGCTTTGCCTTGTAGAGGAAACTTTCAGGAACAAACTGAGTGAATATATAATCTAAGTTTCTCAGAAGTTATGTATTTCAGTAAAGAAAGTATGGAGATTTAATTCTTTTTTTTTCCTTTTGATGTATTTCTGAACACATGAAATTTCAAATAACTTGTATATTGTAACAGTATTTTTCAAATAGTAAAGTTGATGGGATTGATTTTGCTGTCAGCTAGCAAGTTGGCAGAGTTCATTAACAGCTAACAGAGATCATACAGTGCCTTAGAGTTGTGAAGACTACAGTTCAATTCCCAACTCAGTTGTTTAGTTCTGGTATCACAGCTACTGTTGTAATGATTTTCTTGATGGGCAGGTAAAGCAACAGGGTTACTGTTTGAAATACTTTCCAGGGACAGAGACAGCTCAAATAGCCATTACCAAAGTCTCTTGTGTGTTCTGCTTTTAAGCTACAATAGACCAAATAATATCAAAACCATTAACCCCCAAATTCCACCAAGGTAAGTGAAAAATAACCCCCAAATTCCTTAAGGGATTTCTCTATTTCAAAGTAAACTAGTTACATAAATATGTATTGAATTGGGTGCATTATTGCCTTTGATGATCTCATCTTCAGAACACTTAAGACAGTTATTAAAAATATTAAATCTTAAAATTGTTATCATCTACCTTTGTTCAAGGCTTGCAGAGTGAAATGGCTAGAGTCCACAAGAGTTTATGGCACAAAAATAAACATTGAAATCAGTAAGCATAATTACTGAGTTGACATGAATAGGGGTACTTTTTTATTACAAAGTCATATTTTATCACAAATCCTACCATGTGTTCTGATGTTATTTCGATAGTACTATGATGACCTTATCACAGAATCACAGAATGTCAGGGGTTGGAAGGTACCTCCAGAGAGGTCCAACTCCCCTGCCAGAGCAGGACCATCTAGTCTAGGGCAGGTCACACAGGAATGCATCTAGACAGGTCTTAAAATTCTCCAAGGTAGGAGACTCCGCAACCTCCCTGGGGAGCCTGTTCCAGTGCTCTGGAACCCTTACAGTAAAGAAGTTCTTCCTCATGTTGAGGTGGAACTCCCTGTGCTCCAGGACTTAGACTGGTCATTTTCAGCTCAAAGCACAATGAAACACTGATACAAGGGGGCCATGTTTTATGTGATTCTTACTCAGACACTTCTGCAGTAGAGTGTGAGAAAACCTTTCTTGTTCATTGTCAGAGCATAAGAAATTGAAATTGCAGTACCTGTATTTCGGAAAACATTTGTATAGAACTATTTAGCTCATTTATGGGAAATTTACAACCAATCGGCAATAAGGGAAAAAAAAACATGATTATTTACCCTTTAAACATTAACTAGACACAAGACTGGCTCAGTGATGAGGTTTAGCAAAATATAATATCTATGTTTATGACATACAATCTTTAAACTCAGAATAGAATTTATGTTTCAAGAGCGTATTTTCTAAATAAGCTCAGAAATCAGATTTTATCCCAGCTTTGTGTGTGTGTTGACAGTTTCAGCAAAAAGTTTGGCCATCACAGTGTTAGTTGAATAACATTAAGTTCAAGATATTGCAACGTAACTATCCTCTTCCAATCCACATTTAATACAAATCACTATGTGTTGAACGGACTTAGAATTATATACAGACAAAAATAAAATGTTTTAAAGTCATAGGTGATGATTTTAAACCACTCAAGAGTCAACATTGACCAAGCACGGAATTCTAATAATTATATTTTATTTCCATGGCAAAATTGCATTTAATTGTGCTCAAATACAGCTCAAACGCAGCTGAAGATAGTCCTGACATATGTATTTCTACATGTATGATAGAATTATGTTGGGTTAGGATTTAATAGTCTGGAGATGACTAGAGACTGACAGGACATCAGTATGAAAAAGTGGATAACGTTATTGACAAAAGTTCCAAAAATTTTAGCTGTCATATAAAGCAAATTACATCAGTTATTTTCCTTATATTTTGATGTAAGAGTCTATCATGAAAATAGTTAGAGCTGATTTCTATTACTTCTAGAACAGGTTGAAATGGGACAGTACCTTCCTGAAAATGTTTTACTATTTTTCTACCACTGTGAAAGCAAGTACATAAAAGGAGGCATCCCATTTCTCTAAATATGCTTTCTAAATGTTAAAGGGTTAAAGCAATTTCCAGAGGTCTCTGTCTAGAAAAAAAAGCCCACCACTGATATTTAATTGAACTGCTTTTGCTCTGAGGCACGCAGTAAAATACACTGGAATCAAATGTGAATGCATTATTGTCCTTCATGTAAAGAAAGTCAGCTTAATTTGGTTTTTTCACCACCATTACACAAGCCTAGCATGTCCATGTTGGTGTATGAAAAAAGTAACCGAAATTGCTGGAAATATTCTTATTTCCAGCAGCTGATGATTAATCTCACTGATTTTATAGTATGATTATATTAGACTGCATTCTCATAGAAAGTCTGTGAGAATGGTTTCGGATAGCAGTGTAGTCGTACAGACATCTCAAGAGAGGATCTGTTACAATGCAAGTGTATCAGAAATATTTTCACACACTTCCACCAAGCAGAAGTCATTGTTTGGAGTGAAATGTATGGAAAGTCTGGCCCAGCCTGGCCACATCTTTCAAGCTTATTGCACCCCTTGTACCTTTCAACTATTAGTGCCACTTTCCACCAGCTCTTTTATACATATTAAACCTCTCAGAACAAACAAATCAGCTGTAAGGTTCTATTCAACAATCAGCTACCAAACAGGTACAGTACCTACAAGGACACTGCTCAGTAACCATGGCTAGTACTTTACAAAAAGGTTTTAAATTCCCATAGTCAGACTACATGTTTATTTATGAAGCATAAAAGAAAAAAAAAATCAAACAAATTCTTGGCTGCAAGAGTTGTAAAACCTTACTGGTGCTCAAGAACTAAGTCTACCTTTTGATAAACTATAAAAAAAAAAAAATTACTTTAAAGTTCTTCATAAAAATCTTTGCTTACAAGATTAGCAGACTCCTGCTTTAATTTTTGCAGTTGCAGAAACTTTGTCAAAGTACAGCAATTTTAAACTAACTTGGAGAGTGGCAGTTGAGCATGGCACACTTTTTGCAGTATTTCAGCTCAGTATTTCTCCTCAGAGACAGCTGCACAATGGTGACACCCCTTCAAATACTACTCATCATTTCTGCAAGTAGTGCAGTAGTGTTCAGTCCCCTCTCACAATAAAGATTACGCTCTTACATTATAATTTGTTTTGTCAGTCATTGAAACAAAGCTACAATATTTAAATACAGAGCAGGCACACAGTATAAAACCTTTAAAGTGACTGTTAATAATACAACTAACTATTTACATTTAAAAAAAAAAATACACACAAAACAACACACCGTCTCCTGGAACATTTCCCAGGCTAAACAACAGTCTTTGCCAAAACACCTGCAGCTCTTTGTAACTAATTAAGAAACTTGAGCAAACAATTGAAAAGCCTCAAAAACCAAATGCAGACTCCATTATGCAAAAGTAAAATTATTAGCCACTCTTAACAACTGGCACATGTATAATTGCAAAGCTTTTGTCTTTCTTCCTTTTATAAGAATTCAATTATTTACAACAGATTATTTTGAAAGGAATTTGGAATAAAGAAAAGTAATTAATTCTAAAATGAAGGGACAGAATAATTCCATTAATAGAAACTAATTACAGAATCTGTACCTTGACTTATTTGCAAAGTTTGCCTCTTGATACTAAAGAAATAAGACCAAAGCTGCTATCTATAATAATGGGGATCAGATCACCATATCTAAAGTGCATCATCATAGACTGCACAGCTCATTTAACCAACAAGAATCTGAAAGACAATTTTAAGATTCAGTGTCTATGTTGTTTCAACTAGCACAGCTCCTTTTTCAGTATGCAACTCAAACCCAAATATTTCAAGAAAGACCAGTTTCATAAAATAATTTACACAACCAGTATTCAATTGCAGAAATTTTAGCATGAAGCAATAAATTGCACAAGGCAGCTGAAGCAAGCTATTTTAAAACATGAATGGAAAAAAAAACTACTTATACATTACAGAATTTCTCCAACAGTAGTATAGAAACCTGGCAACAACTCATTCCTATTCAGGACAATCTGTAAAATATCCCATTGGTATTCCAAGTAGAAATGCAAAAGCAGGCATTGGGTGCAACCAGTTCCTACAACTGCTACCAACTAAACTTCAGTTTCCCTTCCCTGAAATAAGCTTACAAGATGCAACCAAAGATTTAGGAAAGCAAAATTTCCCCTATCACTTTGGCTATTTTACTGTGAAAATCCTGTAGGCTGAAAAAACCTTGCAGCCTTGACAAATAGGCTCTTCACAAGCAACCTTTTATAAAATGTAAGAGAATTACAAGCATTCTCAACCTAGCTCATATTTGTTTTTCATACACCTGAATATACAATTGTGACAAGAGGCTTTCAATTTCCCTTAAGTATGGAGAAGATTAATTTCAGGGTACAGTTTCAAATGACCACTTCTTTTGCTGACTACAAACCCCAATAGGAAGAACATTATCATCAATAAGCATCACACAGGCCAGACCTTTCCCTCTAGTTTTAAAGTTATAAAGTACTAGGGAGGATATGAGGTGGCTAACAATCAGAAAAATAAGAAGATTGATACATTCACTTACAGTGTAGGACAAAGCAAAGACAGGAGCAAAGTGAATCATAAGCCAGGTGATCAACCCAAATCCAATCATACAGCAATTGCCAAAAATCAGCACCTTTATTACAGACATAATTCTTCCTCTGCTCCCAGCTGTGGTAGAGCCCCACCATCACTGGGAGCTCTGTCTGTAACAGACAGTCAGGGAGCCCTTCCAATAACTGGAAACCCTAAATAACACAAACCCCCACCAATTCACTGCAGGCAGAACCAGCCTTTATACTACCAAATTTAGAGGTGGGACACCTGATGTTAATGCTAAAGGCAGGGCACTTGGTGGCAACTTCCTAATTGGCTTTCACCCAAGGTTGGCCAGGCCTTGAGAGAAAACTGGTTTTAATGTTTGACCCATGTTTGTAAATATAAGTAAACCTTTTCAATAGCATTGGTCTTTTCCATTTCAAAAGCACTTAAGTTTGTCTTGAGTGTTACAATGTCATGTGCTACCTAACCTTAGCAGACTGGGTCACAGTCCTACAGAACCGTTCAAGCTTACACTGACCTCCTGAGAGCAGTTTCAGACCATTATAATGCTGTAAATAACCTTTGACTACAGATTCATAGAGAATACATATAGGATTATACAGATTACAACAGATTCAGCACCAAGACCAAATTTTATAACATGCAGTATGGCAAAACGAACGACAAGGAAATATACACAGCACCATGCGTTGTCTACTTTATTCAGAAACCAGTAAGCTTTCCGTTATCCTGAGATATTCCAAAAGGCTGTGTTCACAGGGTACACAGAATTAAAAGCATTTTCTTTCAGCTTCGTAACAATACTTTGTATCCCAATGATATAAGGTGAGAATTAATGAAGAAGTTATTTCACTAACCATTATGAAATACTTAAAAAAAAACCAGACTGAATAACTAACAGAATGAACCTTGATATACTAACAGAACATCCTGATTCACTAACTGAGGCAGTCAAAATAAATGAATGAAGGCTAACATATGCAGAAACATTCACCCTTTTCTAGAAGAAAGAACAAGAGCTGACAGACTAAAACCAACATACATCACAAATTTATCAGTAAAGAATGACGAGTAAGGAAGAGGAGATATTTACCAAGGACAAGAACTGACCACAACTGACACAATTCAGACTATGGAAATGATTACTCGGAAGAGAATGCCTTTTTCAGGGTTAGGTAATGAATATGTATAGGTATCAATTGAATATGTAATGTTTTACTGTATAAATATGGAATGATTTGCCAATTAGGGTATGCACGTTTGTGGTGGAGCGATCCCCCGTGCATCTGCACACAATAAACACACCTACTGTATAACTTCCGAGTTATAGAGTCTATTTCCGTACGTCACCAAAATGCTGGCAATCTCATTTCAAGCAAGTTCCTTGCTTACGATTTCATTTGTAATTAATAACTACAATACAACAATAGCTGCAGTGTCTACATTTTAACAGTTGATGGCACCAATCACCTCAAGAAATTGCCTAGTTAAACGTTAAGACAGCATTCTTATATGTGAATGCTGTAGAACAATTTGTTGGGAAAGCAAAACGCAAATACCTGAAAAACAAAACCAGAAAATTTTCCAGGAAAGTACAGTATCTTCCTCGAATGTGACACTCATTATCAAAACCCTGTCCTGTTTACAGTGCTTGTATGTGTGTAAATGCTGTGTCTGTTTACACACATGTAAATTTTTCCCTTTTACCATGCCACAGCCAAAAATTATATTTGACTCAAAGATACTTGAAATTCAGACAGGAAAATGTAAATAGATACACTTGGATGTAAGCATTCAGCATGATTTTCTGCTGTGTTAAGAACTGCCAATTCTGGTTTGTTAAAAAGTTCCTAAACAGGGATACAAGTGCATTTATGAAAATTATGGTTTATATTTTTATATTAATCCTTTCCTGGTGTAACATATAAGTAGATCAAAGCAAAAGATATACATTTAGATAAACAGCCATAAAATATTCAGCCTCCCCTATGATGCTACTAAAAGCTAATTTTACAGTGATGCTAAAGAGTCAGGCAAAATATGTGGGAGTCAAATAGTCTAGGAGGAACTTTACTGTCCTAAATACTTGGGGGAAGATATTTACCTGGGTCTACCATGGGCGTGACATTGACGTGAAAGAAACCAAGCTATTTACTCCTTCACACAACAGTTGGTTAATACTGTCAACTCCAGGAATTCAAAATCTAGTGAAGTCCCAGAGCTACTTTTCAAGGACTAACCTTATCTTTCACATCTCATGATAAGGTGGGGGGTTTTTGTTTTGTTGTGGGTTTTGTTGGTTGATTTTATTTTTTTTTTAAGTGTGTGTCCTCTTTCCGAGCTATAAGAGCTAAGGATTTGGGGACAGGGACTACACTTTTGTCCCTGGCGACCACAAGAGATAAAACTTAAATTTCTTTACGATTAAATCCAAGGCGACGATACTAGAACACAGGTGTGCCAACAGTATCTTAAAAGCAAACTTCGGGGCCGTGAAATCGTGAAGGAAGGTTTCTTCGCTAAGCGGGAGGGGTGAGCCCCTCGTGTGGGGATTGTGCCTGGCGCTAACGGTCGGGGTGGCGCGCGGGGCGCTGTGCCGAGTCCCCCGGCCCCGCCCAGGGCACCTGGACCAGGTAATGCCCTATGCGCAGCG
>NW_008596972.1:35379-36317 GCF_000691845.1 Merops nubicus | reverse complement strand
AGGAAAGGGGGGAAATCTAAAAAGGGGGGTGGGGGGGAAGTAAATGCTTAATCTCAAGCACAGAAGGGAGCTTGCATGCCTTGTGCAGCTGTGCAGCTGTCCCAGAGCTGCCTGCTTGAGTTATGGCTCATAATTTTCATGTAGAGTTCTCCCAGTTCATGACCCAGGAGACCCCAAACATATGATTTAATCGGGCATCAGTCAACGTCAGGCTTTCCTTCTCCCAGCGTGCGTTCAGCTCTGGAGCACAGGGGCAGCGTCTCCCCGCAGCACACGGGGGACTCGGGGCACCGGGCGAGGAACGGAAGAAGAGCTGCAGAACTGGACAGATGTGGCCATTGACCCCACATGTTCCTTCTCAGCCTATCACCCCCACAGCCCGTAAGGTCTCTGTATCTACAGAAGATGACAAAGGTCCATGCCACCTTCCAGTGGAAGCGTTTCACCAAACTGACATCTCCTTGGAACTCTCTTTATCCTTTCCCTCCAGTGAGCAAGCTGCTGCTGCACCAAACGAAACTTCTGTTCTTATTTACAACAGTCCTCACTGAAGAGCTTTTGCTTTGCACACACCTCCCACCCCAGCTTAACTAAGGGTAAGCCCTTCAGGCTCTTTGGTCCAGACCTAAATCTCACAAAAAGGGAGGGGATAAAGCCACACCTTATGGAAATAAACACTAAGATATGCTACTGGCTTTGGGAAAGCCCCACTATCCTGATGTATTTATGGATGCTAGTTGCTCGATACCACGTGCTCCCTCCTTTTCATAGTAAAAATTGTTTGAATGATGATTTGGAAAACAATTGCATTTGTATATTAATCACTCTTTGCTATTCATTATTCCCTTCTCCAGAAGCTTCAGTCAACCACTCAAGGACTGGAAGCAAAACAATGTGCCAGACTTTTTTTTGAAGAGCAAAAGAGTGTAGCTGTGCAT
>NW_008596972.1:22279-35348 GCF_000691845.1 Merops nubicus | reverse complement strand
TTCCTGCTAAGAACAAGACTTTATGCAATTTAGGCCACAAACCACTCGTCACAAACACCAAACAACTACCAGATGGAGTGGGTAGTCTGCAAACAAAGCAGAGGTTGAAATCACATTCCCCCAAATGGTCTGGCAAAAATCTGCGGAAAACAGGATGTCTTTCCAAGGTATTTGCAAAGAGAAGAGAAGCCTGAATTAGGGAACAAGTATCGTAAAGTCCTAGCAAGATGCTCTTGCTTTCCTCCAAGTTGCAAGACTGGATAAGCAATCCCAATTTTAGGCTCAGGCAGGAGATAGTACTCTGAAAAAGAAGACTTTTTATTCCTTCTCCCCATGACTGCTCCATACAGGCATAAGAGAAGGCCACAGGAAAGCTCTCCCAAATAGTAACTTGTACCTCTTACAGTCTTGACACACAGCTGGGAAATCTTGTCTTAAGAGGAGCTTCAAGTTAGTTCAACACTCTGGCAGAATGCTCAGCCATCCACCTTTTCCATTTCTTCACATTGGAACCACGTAGTGATGAGAGAGATGAGCTTATGATCAGTCAGAATAACTTCAGTACAACTAGACAGCTCAGTTCAGGCATTCACACAACCATACTTTGTCCCTTGGCCAAACAACCACCCAGACACAAAACTAGGAGAGGTGCTACCAGCAAAGAAACAACAAAAGTTCAGCATCCTATTCCAGACGCATATGGGAAACTGGAACCCACCAAAGGAAACAGGGGAGAATTCCCCCCACTTCTCCTCTCCTTGCAAAATCCTCAGTGCAACACAAACCTACCACAGGATCATTGTAGGGCAGAGTATTTTTCTTGAAGATGCTGTAATGATTAGAAACAACCCATAGTGTAGAGTAAATACATGGGTGAAGAACTGTGTTGCTGCCTTGAAGATCTTGACCATGTAAGCAAGAGCTCTGTCTACACTCTGTGGAAATGTTTATTTATTTATAATGTATCAGGTACAACATTTCCTGATACACACATTAACCCACTCAGCCAGAAACAATTTGGGTTCTGAGATACCTCCATGTAAAAGATGATGAACAAGGAACTTGAGCAGAAAAAAAAAAAAAAAAACAAACAAAAAATAGAGACAGACTTTGACATAGATTTTTAATGCTTTATGACATTCAGATTATACCATATTGGGTTGGGGTTTTTTGTTTTGGTTTTTTTTTTTGTAGGATGTTGTAGCTTTGGATAGAAAAATGAGCTGACAGCCTCCTGTAAGGCCTGCAAAAATGAGTTCTTTGGCAAGAAAGATCCTGAGATCCTTGGTATTTGCTTGTTATTATGAAACATTCCTTCAGGTCCCCAGCAATCTGTAGTCTTCTGTGGTTAAAGGTACCCATTGGAAAATTATTTGGTAGATGTGATAGCAATCTTGTCTTGGGATAGATACAAGGTGGTATGGTTACTCCGTAGCAGAGCATCCATAACTGAAAGACAGGCATCCAAGGCTTTGAGTGAGGCCTATTCAGGAAAATTTTGTATGCTTGGCCATGAGTGTGGTGAGAAACCTCAGTCATGGGAGTTTTCTCTCAAGAAACTGGCTGATAACGTCAATGCCACTTTTGTTATAATACTTGGCTGAAGTGACTTTTTTCAAGAGTATCATGCAGAAGGCCCTGGGCAGCTCGGGTGGACAAGAACAGTTCTCTTCATGGCCTGGATTAACCCCACTGTAGGTGAAAGGACAGGCTGGAGGCAGTTTGGATCCCCACAACTGACACTTCTGTCTTTCTCCCCATCCCTCCCCCTTCTGCTCCAGTGGAAGAAGAG
This sequence comes from Merops nubicus, assembly GCF_000691845.1. Classification (NCBI taxonomy): domain Eukaryota; kingdom Metazoa; phylum Chordata; class Aves; order Coraciiformes; family Meropidae; genus Merops; species Merops nubicus. The sequence goes on along the minus strand of NW_008596972.1, from coordinate 33,556 downwards.
AAAGGGAGAGTAAAGGCTGCTTGCTCTCCTAGAAGAATTAAACTGGTGCCAACGGAACAACACGCTGCAGCTAAGCTGTTTTGGCCTTGCCTGGCACCAGGAAACCAGAGGTGAAAGCAGTTGTAGATAACTGCACAGCAGATGGCCATGGTTGTCATGACATAAAATACCTCTTTCTTTTGTGGTAAAATTAATACACCTCTTCATTAAAATACAGGTCTGTTCTTTTCCCTAATGGTTCTGCCAGAAATACAGAGTCTGGGACTGCACAGCATACTTTTAGCCTAGGAAACTGAACATGCGGTCACTTACCAAAACAAATCTTTGATGAGGAGCTCTTACCAGTGGATACCTTTGCCCACGTTTACACATCCCGAACACTACACATGACCTCCACTCCCTGAGCTCTGGAGCACCCTTCTCAACAGGAAGCACTAGGCTAAGCAGTTTTGGCTGAGCTTCAACTACCTGGTCCTGAGCACACTGGTTTCACTCACCTCTCCCAGAGAAAATCACAGTCATCAATACTGTGCAGGAACTGAGACATTTCTTTTGGATTCCCTCGTCCGAGCCCACGGTTTCTCCCAGGTTGCCTTCCCTGGCAGAACAATCAGGCACACTGACCATTCATAAGGACCGAGGAGGCAGGCAGACCTAACAAGAAAACTGCTCCAAACACTTTATCCTGCCTGGGACGTAGAAATACAACCTGACATAAAGAATAACTGCAATGAGCGTATGATTTATTGTTTATACCGTGTCATAAGACACATCTCTTAGGTATTAGTAGCCTAATAAAGTAATATAATGCTTGCTATGTGTTTATCCATGTGGTAAATAGCGCAATTGACACCTGAAGGACTGTAAGAGGAGCAATGGCTACAAAATCAGAACTCTGAGAGGTAGTGGCAGAATTTATTGCTAATTCTGTCTCTCAAGAAATAAGGAAGCACATTGCTCTCCAGTAAAAGTCAAATACCTGGTGAATTAAAAGATTATTGGTGACAGCATTACGATACAGCTTTCCTTTCCTCCACCTTCTGTAGGAGAGGAGGATGTGCATTAGAGAATCCCCAGCCTGACATAAAACTCCTGCAGCATCTCAACACAAAAAAAAAGACTCAAAAAGAGAAATTCCTTTTTACAAAGAGGTAGAGGCTGCAACGTTGTTCCCATGCAGAGAGAAACCCTTTCAAAAGAAAAGACTCACGATGCAAAGTCCAGCACTGCCCCTCTGAGTTACTGCATCTGCCTGCAGCCTGGGTGACCCTAGGAGCTACTGGGAAAGCAGCTGCTTCCCACAAAAGCACCCTAAGGGCAAGACTGCTGCCACTGGGAGGCAGAGACATCTGTTACCGAGTTGAACACTACATCCTGGAGTAGAATAACCTGCTGGACAGAGGTGTTTGAAGCTTTCTGGAGAATGGGAACATCATTAAAAAAAAACCCTCCAGTGGCTCTCCCCCAAGACAGGCCAAACCTTCTAGGTAGCGCAGGTGGCACCAGAGTTCTTTTCAAATTCTGAACAGCTATAGATCTCAGGCCACACACATTGGGGTTCATAGGGACTGAAGTCATCTACCTGTCTTCAAAGACCAACGTTCAACACAGTCCTCTCCCTAGTCCTTATTTTTTTGGGTAACCGGGTTGAGATTAAGGCATACTCTGATCCTTCACAAAGAGTAATGCATGCATGAGGCTGCACAGGGATTACAGCCTGTGCTCAAGGGAATGGCAAAACAATGGCAGAATGGGAAAGTGAGCACATCAGAGGTGAACAGTGTCTCACTTGGTATCTTCAGTCATTTAAGCAAAGAGGAAATCCAATCAACATGCTGAAATTTTCTAGAATTCACTCATAAACAATTGTGGCCCAGACTGCAGAAATCCTCTGTCTCTCATGGATCATCTATTCACAGAAGAAATCCCCCCAACACTGAAGGTGCCCTAGTCTAGCTCTATTCTTCTTCATATCCATAAAGCCCTCTAACTCAAGTGGCAATTTTGCAGACTTTGACTTGCCCTGAGTAACACTTCTTCATGTCATGGGGAGACAGTAATACCTCTTCTCAGCAAGCACAAATTAGCAAGAGTCTCTCCTACCAAAAGGCACAGTCTGCTTGCTCTTTCACTGAAATATTTATGTCTGTCTCTGTAACAGTTCCTTTAGCTAGGAGCAAAACTCCAGTTAGGCAAAGCGCTGGGAAACTGCCACGTGCTCCTGCAACTATACATTGCACATAAAATAATTCAAACACACCATTAGAGTGCGTAATTTAGCTCATATGTAGTTCGAATGTGCAGAGTTTGCCAAGTGACTGCATCCAGCTGGAAAATCAATTTATATATGCCAGTTTAATAAAACCTGAAAGTCTCCTGCAGTACCCGAAGAAATGTTAGACAACGTTGAAATTGTACATTATGTAAAACCAAACGTAGCTGTAAATTACAGGCTGAGTGTGAAGGATCATTCGGCCCCTGCCAAAATTCATACAAGCAGTCGCCAATTTGGGGACGGAGGGGGAAACATACCGTAATAAAATGAAACTCTGTACAAGAAGTACAAGCTTCCAGGGCCCAATTTTGGTGAAAGAAACTTTAAAAGAAAATTGACATCGGCCTTGAGCCATCTCTCACTGACTGAGATCTGCAGTAGTCAGGGGCTACGGCGGTTCAGAGGAAAACAAACAGGTGATGTGGTGGTGCAGAGTCCTTTCTGCGTACTGCGAGCGAGCCCAGAGCCCTCACTGAGGACTAACCACGTCGTCTCCCGAGTTCCCCATTCATTCTCATTTTAGAAAGCACTGTTTTGGTGCCTGTGAACTGCACACTGTTGCTACGTGTCTGTAAACACAGCCCAAGCACTGACTAGGCTCCCCATTTTTGCTTTGCTGGTGACAGCCCAGGCCTGGTGGGAAGAGTAAGACGTTGTGGTTGCCATTGTGGGGTGCCTGTTCTGGGGAGACAGGAGTCTCTCTGGAAGGACTGTTTACAGTCCTGCACACCCACAGCACGGCTGCTGCAGTGGCAACACTCCATGTTTAGAGTTATCACCAGGCATTGGTGTGCAGACCAAGGTTACTGCTAAAGCCTGTGGACCACACGGAGGGGTGCAGACAGTAAAGGCCGCACCTGCAGGGAGGGGTGGACAGGAGAGGTGACCCTAAATTGACCAGTGGGTCAAATTCTATCCCATAGCCATTATGTTCAGTATAAAGCTGAAGGATCATGAGGGTCAAGTCCCTTCCTCTGTTTTGCTGCTTCTGCAATGGCCAGCATCCAAGGAAGACTCTGTCCATCCTGCCTTTGATCTGGAGCTGCATGTTCCTGAATTGAGTTCCAGAATGCAGCTGCTGCTCCCCAGCATGGGGGTGACAGTGACTTATTGCCATTGGGGGGGCAGGGGAGGGGGAAGCTGGGTCTGACACTGGTTTTGTATATATTTGTATATATTCCATGTTATTATTATTTTCATTAAAACTGTTTTACGTTTCTAATCCATAAGTCTCTCTCCCTTATTCCCTTTCTCTTCCCTTTTTTTTTGGTGTGGGGGAAGGAGTTAACAGAGAGCATCTGTTACAGGTCTGGGGGCAGCCCTGGCCCTAAGCCGTGACGTAAGGTAACAGTTTTTGAGTGCACATTACTCGCACCACCTGCCTGCACCACCCTGGCCAGGCCTTCCTTTCCAGGTGCCCCTGCAATGCAAGGTGACCAAGAGCAGCCAGACAGAAGGCAACTGCAGAGCAGACAATGAGAATTTACACCCTGCTTTTGAATCACGTTATCTGCCCTGCAGATAACATGAACTCCTCTCTGAACCCAAACCAAGAAAGACACAGACTCTTTATTCAGCACTTAGTAGGTGAGGGATCAGTTCTGCTCATCATAGCATTACAAAAACCCCAAGGAAACTCCATTTAGATGAATGGCTACATCATCCATGTCCTAGAAACTGATATTTGGCCCAGTTTCTAGCATTTGTATCTTGAAAGCACTTCCAGCTTGTGGAACTTGGATGGAGATGTTTTCAGATACTCTGGTTTATCAAGGGAATTCTTCAAGCCTTTCAGATGAACCAAATACATCTTAGCAAACTGCTTCCTTCAGGGTTGTAGGAATCAATCCATACTCACGTGAACGAGCTCTTCCTCTCGCACCTTAACCTGCTGATCCCCTCACCAGTCTCCTCACTCACCCTCACTTAGTGCATGCTGTTTGCTGGCACGGCACGTTGGCACACACCTTCGCTTTCACACGAGATACAGTTCCAGCTTGGCTCAGCTCTTGACAGCCTCAGAATCAATGCAGCCACTCACAGAAGTAAAGGTCCTTCATTTAAACTGCAAGCATTCCAGTTCGGGGCTTTTTTTCTTTTTCATGATCGCCACTGTCCAACATACAATTAGGCTTTCATGTGCAGAATGTGTTTCAAGAACTGCCAGTAATTTTCATTCCGTATATGGCAGTTTTTATGCCAATACATATGCTTTATATCTAATGGCAAGAATATTTGAGGGAGTGGGAAGGTTAATCTTTTATAGACAATCCAAAAAATAAAATAAAACCTGAGAAAGGAATGGAAACGTGTGCACTCAGCAAGAAGCCTAGCAGAAAAACCTTGTAGGTGATTAAATACAAAAATGAGCATTGTCCAATGGGTAAAAACCAACGTGAGGCATGTGTGCACACCAGTTACAGGAGCGCTTGGAATGCAGAGCCATCAAGCTCAGCTTTTAACAAGGCACTTCTGGACCTGGACACGGGCCAGGTATACAAGCCCTTGGCCCAGCATGAGCTAATTTACCCAGCTCTTACGATGGCGATCTAATCTAACCTGGTTTATTGGCTTTGGAACAAACCAGGAACACTCCCACAGCCAGTACCCACTCCTCAGCTGGGGGCACGGCCACGAAGAGCTAAGCACAAGAAGACTGTTTAGCTAACTTTGCCCCCCAAGGCCATTCCTGACTATGGCCTTGTACTGAAAAAAAAGCCCAACCCCACCGACAAGGCACCTAGTACAACTACTTTTGTCGAGGCAGCAGCGTCAGTTTACAGTGTTTACAGACCCACTAGTTCTCCCTCCCTGCACTGAAACACAACTATTGATAAGATATATCAAGTACCATTACACATTGGCCCAAGATAGTTATATTAGCACAGAAAAAAAAAAAAAAAAGGAGTTATTGTTATCATTTCAGCCACATCAGTGTGATTAAAAGAATACAATTTACCTATCTAGAGAACTTTCAGACCACCACGCAAGGTACAAGTGGAGCTGCTGCTGAATACTGTACATCTATAAGACTCGCTTTCATCGGCTCTGCATGAGCAGTTTCTAACCATGCTACACAAGCTTTCAGATGGATGCAAACCACATAACACCACTGGAATGACTCAAGCTCACCTCAAGATGTAATAGGTTCAATGAAATTAAGCCAAACACTTCCTCATCTTCAGAAAAGAGAATCAGAAAGTCCAGCTTTTTAAGGTATACTGAAAACCAGGAAAAAGGACTTTCAAAAAAAGTGTTTTCATCCATTAATAAAGATCTTTCCAACTATTGCATCAATTTCCTGCTCAATCCAGAGCTGTAACAAATACATATGCTATTTTGTTTAGTTTGATTTTTCCTCAATTTTGTGAGTTTAAAAAGGAGGAAAGATGATCTACCACTGATAACAACAAAACTAAGACTTGTCTTTTAAACCCAAAAGTGATTATGATTTTGAGATTTGAATCACATAGCTCTTCAACTTGTACCCTTGAGCATTACCAGAGGGAGACAGGAACACATACCAGGGCAAGAATCTTCATGGAACACAGCAAAAGCTAGTATTCAGTAAGCAAGCAAGCCCCCATGGTTTGGTCTAGAGAGTTAAAGCAGCCTGCTTGCTCCCTGGTCTGCCCGAGCTTATTGCTGCTAGCAGGAATTGTGTGCTTAATCCTCCATTGCTTTCTTGGATGCAACCCTAACAAGAAGTGAAAGACAGTTTTATCGTCAGGGAGGACTACAACAGAAGTGCCTATAAATACTATCACTTAAAATTGCTTTAAGGATATAGCAATAGGTTCCAGTGGGGCCAAATTCATCTTCCTGGAGAGACCTATGAGCCACTTCTATCACCAGCCATGATGAGAGTCACAGATCAGTCATTCAACACATACGAGTTTCAAGCAAGGCTGATGGCGTGCCCTTTAAAAGCCAGACCTTCCCAGGTAATTCTGAGTTGTGTTCCCAAAAATGAAGTCTGAAAGGGGCACCAGCCATGATCCCCCAGAGTACAGCAGGACAAGATGGTAAGGAAACAATCCAAGTATCTACGGACAAACTGAAACATGTAGGATTTTTTAAAAAGAGATGATTAATGAAGAGATACTGATGAAAAGCAATGGTTTTCTAGTCCACAAGTATCTGCCCAGAAGAAAAGTGGTCTTGACCAAAGAGAAGGAAAGGGAGAACAGGCATTTGGTCCTGCCATAAATGCATTTTGAGGTGAAAGAGAATAAGGTCAGATATCTGTACCACTTAACGTTTTTGTGATGAGAGCGCGAGCTCTTCAGTCATCATAAAATATTATTAGTGGAAACATCTAATGTTGAAAGTAGTATTTCAGATCCATTTTTATTGCGGATTTGGGTTCTAAATAGCAAATTACAAATATTTCAAGAGGGCTACATGCAGTTGAATATCCACAGTTGATGTATTATGTATCTATGTATAAATTATCTATGAATATTTGGCAGAAGAGATGGTGGGAGAAATTTCTGGAGCTTACTTTTACTGAAATCATTTTATTAAATGGAAAAAAAAAAAGGAAGAGAGATAAGTTGAAAGCCGTTTTGGATTTTGAAGATATTGACACACTTGAAACGGAAAGGGCATGCAGGTCTCTAGCCCCAGGTCCATTGGCTGAGGAATCTTGTTGGGCTGTAATAATCAAACTTTTAAGATTAAAGAAAAGGAGATTATTCTGAAAAAGGCAATACAATACTGTGTAAAGGAAGAAAGCAGAGGATATAGAAAGGTGAGAGAGAGTTCGTATTTTCTCCAGCTCTACTCAAAAAGAACAGAGGAGAGAAGAAAGAAACTGTTGAATTAGAGTCTTTAATGCCAGGAAGGGGAGGGGGGGGAAAGTGAGACATGAAATTTTGCGACCTAATACCCCCATAATAACACCAGGAACCATCACCATCGAGCAGAGGCAGTTGAACAGTCTATCAAGGGTATTTTTCCTTCTGCTTTGGATTTCACTTTCATAGCAGCACATAGGTTTTTCCATGTTACTTGGCCCTATTCCACAGCTTTTATTGAAGATTAAGGCTTAAAAGAGAAGAAAAAGCAAACAGAAAAACAAGTACAGGCTCAACATCGTGATGTAAGTTTATACTGTGAGTCTGCCTTGTTGCTTTAAACACAATTGTTTTAGCTCCAGGCATTACAATTTCAAACTGTGATTAGTTTAAAGGCTTACTGAATGTGTTTTTATGGGGAAGTTAAGTGTTTTAATGTCTATGCTTATTTCTAATTCACCACATACCATCCCTGAAAAGAAGAACAGCCCAACATATTTTCATGTTTCTCATTATGAAGAAATGTTTCCAGTAAAATGTGCGAGTGTGGAGCATAAGTGGGAAGTGGGAAGCTGTCCTTGGTCAGGTCAAGCAGCAGAAGCATCAGTTTGTACATACTTACTTTTAATACCATGTGGAAAGCTGGAACTGAGGAGGATCAGATTTTCAGACTTGCTGAATTTTCCAAGCTCTTGTTTACCATGCTGAGTTTGCAGTGCTCAGACCCTCTTAAAGGCAGAGAGTAAGTTATAAACCCTTTCTAATGTGGACATACCTGTCCACATGTAAACCAGTACAAGAGTGAGCTCCCAGGCTGCCCACGTACCCCCTCCACACACAGAGTACTCTAACATGCAAACAGGAAAAAAAAAAAAACCACTTGGTCTGTTGTAGCTCAAATCTACTTCCACACTTGGAATCTCAAATGCAGAGGAAGATAACCACACAACACCAGGTCCTGAGGGGAGCAGTATTTCCCAGGACACAGGACCCTGCAACAGGGTGGGGAGGCCTGTGCTGCCTGCCTGCCTCTGCCCCACCCTGCTGCACCTCCTCCTCCTCCTCCCTCCTCTCTCCACCATTTGGCCATCCTGGCCCGGCTTTGTAAAGGGGTGGGGGCAGCCACAAAAGGAGAACAGAGGTGCCTTCCCCAAGTGGTTCATCCTCCATCCAACCTCCAGGCTCTCAGCTTTCTCCCAGGGAATTTTTGTGGTGCCTGGCTGCATCAATGACATCCCAGAGTACTGCATTTGGAAAAATCACACAGCATGTGAGAGGACTGGTGTCAACTTCTGTCTGCTAAGGGGCAGCTCATCCCCACACCTCCCACCCCTCCAGGAAAGCCTGCAGGAGCACATTCCACCCATCCTACCAAAGCTGTTGCCTCTTTGGTGGCATTCTGAATAGTTGGGCTAAGGAGAGATGGGCAGGGAGTGTGACTGCAGCCTGGGGGTCACCTGGAGGGGAAGCAGGAGGCCAGCAGTGGTCCCAGGCCCCTCCCTGTAAACAGCGTTTGTGTTTTAACTGCTGGGTGTGCGGTGTGAAGAGCAGGAAGCAGGAACAGAGACCCAAGTCCCCTGTGGATCCACCCCTCCGTTTTATTATGTGCATGTACAGCAATGTTACACAGCAGACCTCTGGTCTGGGTTTGTGTCTTCAGGCTGCAGTTTAATGATGAATAATTAGGTTCTGGACAGCTCTTGGCAAAGGCTGCCACTGAATACTTTCTGCTGTAATGGATGTTAATCTGAAAATTGTGTTTGCAGTTCTGTTTGATCATCTATAATGAAAATGGTCAAATTGTAATTTGGTCTTATTAAAAAAAATAAATAATAATGCCACCAAACCCCTTTCACATCAAGATCCAAATCCTACTCATCTTACATCTGTGAAAACAAGCAAGAATTCCATGACATCCAATGATCTTACATGATCACAAGAGATGAAAAAATAGTTTTCAAAAGCTGTTTGAAAGGGTTAGAGTTAAAATGCACCATCAAACTGTAGGAACTCAAGGGAAGAGCTTTACTCACATAGCTCAAGCTCAGAAGCAGCAGTCTATCACTGCAACGTAGTAAGCTACACCAAATATAAAAAGGTAAATTATATGACATATTTTAAAGTATTGTGTCATTCAAGGTAGCTAGCTTTACATTTGACTGTGCTGGCAATACCATGGTGAAAATTCTGCTCAGAAGTGGTATCCTGAAAACCACGATGCAAGAGACTGTCAAAGAATAACTGATACCTGCCTGTCAAGTATTGCTTCCACTTCTTGTGGCTTGATATGGGACACGTGCAGCATTTGCTATGAAACACAGAAACAAATTACTCATAACTGACTAAAACACTGATCAAAATACACAAGTGATTTCACCTTATGATCCAGACAATCACCTAGAAAAATATGTGAAATTCAGGATAGTCCCTGGAGACTAGACATAAGCACTGATGAGAAAGGAAATGGGATCATAACCAGACAGTGTGACACAGACAGCGCAACCCAGCAAGTCAGGTGCAGAAACAGAAGTTAGAATACATCCAGAAAATATTTTTTTTAAATCATAGGATCATTTTTGTTGGAAGAGACCTTTAAGATCATTGAGTCCAACCATTAACCCAGCACTGACAGGTCACCACTAAACCATGTTCCTCAATACAACATCTACACATCATTTAAATACCTCCAGGGACAGTGAACCCACCACCTCCCTGAGCAGCCTGTTCCAAAGCTTTACAATCTTTTCTGTGAAGAAAATTTTCCCAATATCCAACCTAAACTTCCCTTGGCACAACTTCAGGCCATTTCTTCTTATCCCATCACTTGTTACATGGGAGATGTGACTTACCCCCATCTCACTACTACCCCCTTTCAGGGAGCTGTCAAGAGTGAGAAGGTCTGCCCTCAGCCTCATTTTTTCCAGGTTAAACCACTCCAGTCCCTTCAGCTGCTCCTCATGAGACCTGTGCTGTAGGCCCTTCACCAGCTTCACTGTCCTTCTCTGGACATCCTCCAGCACCTCTTGTACTGAAGTGCCCAAAACTGAACACAGTATTTGAGGTGCCAGCCTCACCAGTGCAGAGTACAGAGGGATGATCACTTCCCTACTCCTGCTGGCCACACCATTTCTGATACAAGCCAGGATGCCGTTGACCACCTTGGCCACCTGGGCACACTGCTGGCTCACGTTCAGATGGCTGTTGATCAAAACTCCCAGGTCCTTCTCTGCCAGGCAGCTCTCCAGCCCCTCTTCCCCAAGCCTGTAGCATTGCCTGGGGTTACTGTGACCCAAGTGGAGGACCCAGCACTTGGCCTTGTTGGACCTCACACCACTGACCTCAGGCCCTTGACCCAGCCATCCTCCTACAGTAATCACTGCAGAGCTAATCAGTGACTGAAACTGAAAACAGGAACTTCTGACAGCGTTGATGTGAGACCTAACAGAATACACAAACATCCTCCCAAGAAGGCTGCTGCTCCTGCAGCTGCCACGCTGCTGTGGCAGCACCACGGGGAAGTCTGAGCGATGCCGGCCTGAGAGGCTGAAGCAAAGCTGATCACATCCTGAAGCCTTTATGGAAATATGATTTCCACTGATTTCAGTGAATCCGAGACAGGTTAGAGCAAATGGGAGTTTAGTCTGGGTAAGGATGGAGACACAAATGAATAAAGATTTCAGCATTTGGCTTTATCTTTGTAAAGAAATAATAAAAATATATTGCACATGTTGCGTATCTGTCAGCTAAATTCATTTTATCTACAACACTTTATTGGCCTCATGCAGCTCTAGAGAACAATTCAAATCTCAAATTACAAAACCACCTAGTTTAAGGCTCCATCAGTACTGAAGCCTTCAAACCCTGAAATACAGTCTCCAAGTTCCCATTGAAATTGTCATCAAAGCTCTACTCCAACATTAAGTCCATGTCAGCCTTAGTGGAAGCAGATGAGGACTCCAGATGCATCTGGTTTGATTTCCCTGTAATAACTACAGCCAATTGAGCCAGATCAAAGAAAATTTAGGTATCTCCTTGAAAAGTAACTATTATTTTTCTTTCAGGAAAATAATTGCAAAAATGCTAATTTATTATTTAATAAGTCTTATTTTAAAATACAAGAGCAAAATATCTATGAGACTAGAACAGGTCACAAATACCAGATAGCAAGTTACATCATTTTCCCTTTGAGCAACTTCTTTTCTG
>NW_008596972.1:20439-22248 GCF_000691845.1 Merops nubicus | reverse complement strand
TCTTTGAAAAACTCAGCTTCTGTGACAGAAGATAAACTTAAACTCACATTTGAGCTCTCCAAAGACTCATTTCATCTACAGACTCCTGTACATGCCTTGTACCAAAGAATGGCCCGTGCAGGTCCTTCACTAGCTCTAGCTCTTGCTCACTCTGCAGTGTAGGTGCTTCTGCTCTGCCTTCACCTGCTGGAAAACCAAAACTTCAACAAAATGCAGAGACATGGATTTTGCTGTCACTCATGAGGAAAGCAGCAGCACTTACACATAGCACAGGGAGGTACCTTCAGACACTCAGCAGAACTTATCCTCTCACTCTGTATTTTAAATTAACCATATTTTCCACTATGGAAAATAGCTTTATTCATTATTTTAGGTCATTAACAGCACTTCTAATTAGATAATTACTTATCTAATATCATGGCCATTGTTACCAACTTTCTCAATCATTGATGTCTATGTTCTTGCTTTTCCCATCACAAACAGGGATGTTACATTGTCCTAACTTTAAAAATGGAGAGCCATGGCATACAAAAATGAAATCCCATGTAGATTCTCGGTTTTTAGAGTGCCTGCTTAACCAAAACTATATTCGCTCTCTGAAGTAGTTGGTTGGCAGCCAATCACTTCCTACATGTCTCTAAAGAATTCCTCATTAGACACTCACATGCTGAAAATAAATTAAGGGCTTATTTTAGAGGAAGGAATTTCTCACTTCATCTATTGACAAGCTCCAAACCAGCCAGGCATGGCTGGAGAGCAAAGACCTGTACCCCCAGATTACGGTTTACTGATACAGGGATTATTTATGCTCCCCCCTTCCTACTTCTCTCAGCCCCTTCTCCCAGCTCTGGCTGAAGTCAGGCACCCAGCTGGGTGGGTAGAAGTACATTAGAATTCCTGTGCTCACAGAGGACAGGCACACAGGTAAATCTGCACCATACCTACCCAGAAAAACGCATTTTGATTTTTCCCCATGACAACACATCAAGGTGTTTAAGAAAAGGCGGCCAAACAATTTTCTTTTATGAGCATGTTTAAGGAAACTATTTTCCATTACAAACGCACAGGTTAAGCATGCCCCTTAATGCAGGAGGTTGTTTTCTTCATCACAGATGTGGACTGGTGAATTTAGCAAAGGTTTTGCAACTGATGCCAGGTAACAGCTACGATAACAACTTGTGGGTTTGGGTTTTTTTCTAAACATTTTTATGATACATATTGCTCTAATATCTGAAAATCTCAAGTGAAACAGGAGAAATGCCAACTTTTTGAAGTGAAAATTATATTTCTTTTTTTTTTAAATTCCCAGGTAAGCATTAATGAGTCTGTTGTACTTTGGGGTTTGGTTTAGGGCTTGGTTGGTTCTTTTTGTTTTGGGTTGGGTTTTTTTTTGTGTTTTTCCTTTGTATAACGTTTTTTTTCTGTTGTTTCAGATTTTTATTTGGGGAGGCAATTTTGTTGTTTGGTTGGGTTTTTTTTTTTTGTGGTGGTTGGTTTTTTGTGGTGTGTTTTCTTTTTTTTAACAGATCAAAGAAGGAAAAATCTCCTGACTTTAAATGCTGATTTCCAGTTTCAAAAAATTACCTTTCAAAACCAAAAAATATTGTTAACAAAAATAAGCCATCAAGAGCACAAATTTTCATGCCTGCATTCTTTTTTTCCATTAAAAACAAGCCAGAAATTTTTTTAAAAATATATTTTCTGCCCAAATCCTCTTTTTATTTTCAGTGCATAAAGTCCTTTTTAAATAAAATATAAATTGAGCAATTAAAATGCTAGAAGCTTCCCACTAGTATTTACAAATCCAAA
>NW_008596972.1:11483-20427 GCF_000691845.1 Merops nubicus | reverse complement strand
CTTTCAACTTTCCCACACTGAGAAGAAATAGCTTAAATTTAAATTAAAGCAGTAATTGTTGCATGAATCTCTGTGTGAGGAAATCATTGAAGGAAAGACTAAGAGAAGTGTGTTGCATTGCATTTTCATTCTGAAAGTAATTGGTTTAGTCTGGGAGATTTTTGCCTTTTACCAGAGAGGTGCAATAATCCATCCCATCCTTGCCAGGAATTTACCCATTAAGCGTTCCTCCCCATGGTCAGCAACTTTCCAGTGGTTCAATTTTCAAAGAAACTTCTAGAAATTAAGAAGGAAAGCCAGAAAAATTTTGCTGATCCATTTTTTTCAGGGAAAAAAAATAATCAAAAAGTGTTGGTTAGAGCACATAGAGATTTCCCACACCTGGAGCCACAAACAGGTTGGATGAGGTTTAACACCACAACTTTGCTCAGCTCAGCCAGGCTTCCTTGAATGCAGACAAAATCTCAGGCCATGACTGATCACCCCAAGAAAAGCTCTTGTTACCAGGAAGAGAGATGGTGAGCTGGATGCTTCAGGAGCAGGAAGCCAATAGGGTAAAGCACAAAAAGTAATGTGCATTTGACAGGTTATCAGGATGAACACTTAGGTTTGTTTGTTTTGGACTCCCCAGAGGTTTTCCTATATGTGCCATACCATTGCATGCTAAAAATTTACCATTTAGTAGTTTATAAATTCCAGAAACACACATTTTTCCAAATAGTTGTGTCAATCGTTCCACAGCAGTGTGTGTTAACAGTGCATTAACTTATATGAATAGAGTCAGAACCAGCTTCAGCCTGTCCTCAACATTTTTGGTCATTTGTGAACCAGTTAGATTCATTTTTCCCTGCACAAATATTCAAGGTGAATGCCATTTTCCACTTTCCTGAGGAAATGGGCCCAAGTATAAATGAGTCCTGACTTCAGGGATGATGGAGAATAAGGGTACGTTCAAATACTTGAAGTCAAATGTACCTTTGCTTTTTGCTCTGCTTGGATCTTAAAGTAAAATGTCAAAGGACAGCCTCAGCTTACCTAACAAGTCCTGTGATGAGTTTCATGCCATCACATGAGCTGACTTTCTTCCTTCAGCCCTAACCATGCTGCCACCTGGCCTCACCACTTTTGCCTGTTTGCCTGCAGCACTCCCAGGAGCCCAGCCACCCACCAGAAGTTCTAGCAAACCTTAACTCAAGTGTGTGCTCACATGGCCAGGCAGGGGCTGCTCTCAGCCAGGAAGGCCCCTTAGCTGCCCCAGGGGTTGCAGTCACATATGCAAAAGCAAATCAGATCTCCTGAGAGGAACATATCAGCTCGTGCTGTTCCCGTGGCACACTCCTGCCTCCTCCAACCAGCATCACACCCCCACCAAACACCACGCCTGTGCTCACTACACCACTTCACATGCCTCTGTCTGGGGTGGAACTTACACCACTGCAGGCCTGAGCCCTGCATCTTAAATTGCAAAGGGCACGTTGTGCTCACGGCAACATCAGTGCAGCCTTGGCGATTCAGGAGCGTACTGCACTGGGTAGCACCAGAGATGAATGTGTCCCTAAGCCTTCTGGTTTCCTTCACAGCACTAGTGCACTGCCATTTTCAATTCTCTCCTGAGCAGTTGATTCAGAGGATTCAAGACTGTTGAAAGGTTCAGCAAAAAAAAAAACAACTGAAATAGTTTATAAATCCTAGGAGGGAGCATAACTGCACAACATTTGTAGGGGAAGGCACATTCTTTACAGCGGTTATTTTATTCTGTGATTTATACTGGTCTCCTCCATCTATCACATGGCTACAGTGTTTAGGTCTGCCTTGTAGGAATTCACTTTTGGCCTCACACTACACTCTCCCTGCCAGAGCAACACTTCCCTTTGGTTTGTGCAAGCTTCCTGCATCTGTTTGCTGCGTGATGAGTCAATAAACAGCATTAAATTCTGTGGGTGTATTTGTTCTGTGGCCCTTGGTGACATGACGGGTGAACGCTATGCCCCTGAGAAACCAAAAGCATCTCCTGATGGTCTGCACTCTAATTCAGAGTTGTCCGGTATGACTCGACGAGAAAGTTTGTGTCTCTCCTCCCTCAACCTTTACCCAACTGCTGCAATGAAAACAGCTCCAGGGAGACAGAAGTATCCACAGCCAAGGTCTGAGCAACCTCCTTACACAGGTTCAAATCCTGAATGGGATCATCCCTGAGCTTTGAGGACATTCATAGTTCAAATACAGACCAGTCTTCCAGAAATGATCCACCTTCAGTAGAATTCAACTCCTGGCTATGAAGTTCCTATGATATTGAGAAACCTGATTTTGCTTTATTTTTTAAGCTGCTCTTATATTTAGCCTGCTTGATTTTAAATAGTAGTCTGAAATCTTGATACTGGCACACTTCCTCATGTCCTCCTCCCTCTTCGGCTAGAGTCAGAACTGGGTCTTCAAGGACATTTCCAGCACCACTTGGGGCAGAAGGCCGAGCCAAGCTGCTGCCCTCACAGCACGGGCAGGTGGGAAGGATCACTTGCACCTTCCCCCCAGTACTAAAAAACCCCCACAGATTTTCCCCAGAATATGATCACAGCAGGCCACTCACTTTTATACTACTGTGATTACCTCCTTTAATGCTGAGGCTAAATAAATACATATTTAAGCTGCAATTAATACTATTAATTCTGCAGTTCACACACCTTCATAAACAGTACTTTAAACTTGCCATGACAGCACTTCCACTACTCTGGGCACGCTTACTACATGTCAAACACAGCAATCATTTGTCACCAGTGCAGGCCATCAGAGATTCAAAGGGCCTTCTGACCCCCACTTCTGATGCTCTAACTCCTGCCCAAAATTATTTTCAAGTTGAAGAATGTTACGATGGCATAGACAAGCACAGCTCTGAAGGAAACTGGGAAGCTTTCCCCACGAAAGGATAGTAAGACAGCATGGCACTTCAGATGGCTGCAGTTACATCAGGAGATGCCTGTGCAGAAAGCAGAATCCTATGGTAGGTTTTCCAGGTTCCTCTACTGGCAAGCTTGATGCAACTACTCCAGCCTAATCTGTAACCACCCAAGGGTGAGCAGCTTCTTCATCCCCTGAAAAAAAATCTGATCAGTCAATCTTTCATCACCAATTAACTCAAAATGTGAAATCTTAAAAGCCTTGCTTCTTAGGTACCAGTGGAAATAAAAATCACACAGCAGCCTTCTCCTTAACCCAAAACCAACAAAAACCACCCTAATTGTTTCCTCTGCAGGAAGTCCCTTTGGGGATTAAAGAAGTCATACAGGATTTGGATCACTTCCTGGATTTGTGTGCATCTGTCCAACGACACGCCGCAGCAAAGCCAACAGCACCCTACCCCTGCTTCCAAGCACAACCCAACAAGGAAAGAGAGATTCAGAACTAAGGGATTTGGGTTGCCTCCTCCACTATTCACAAGGTGAGAAATGATTTGAGACATAGGCCAGCAAAAGGTCCCCTTTGCTTTGTCTAGAAAGGCCCATCCTGCTCGGGCAAACAGAGGAGGAGACAGACGTGGCAGCGCGTGTTGGAAGCGACGGAGCGAGCGGGACAGACACAGACACAGCGGGCACAGAGCTGGCAACGCGGACGGGGAACAGAGAGAGGGGAAAAAAGGACTTCTTAAGAGTCCTTCTAAGAAAAATAAATCTTCATTGTGCTGGTGCTTTTTCTTGCTCTCTCCTCCTGCCACAGTAAGTTATGTCCGAGCTGCCTGTGACTCTTTGCCAGGGCACCGCACTGTGCCTCTCACAGGCAGCTCCCTCCCAGCCTCGGCGTGGTGCTCCAGAGGCGAGCGTCGAGGCACCTCTGAGGGCCAAGGATGCTCCCACTGACAGTGATCAGAAACCAGCACCTGCAACAGGATTCGGCACATTTGCCTTTTCAAAATCAAGGGGAAGGGCTCAAAGTGAGGCTGGTGTAAAATGAGGTGGGGCAAAGGAAAGTGTCAAAGCTGTTAATAAGAAGGCTCTTCTTCCTACTTAAGATCAGAGGCAGAGGAGGTACTTTGTGTTTGGAGCTTTTAAATGCTGTACTTCCTTGGAGTGTGCCAAAATTCAGCTACGCAAGTCAGGAGTTCACAGCCATGCAGCTATGTTTTTAGCATGGCTACTCTAGGCAATTACTGACACTTTACGGGACCTGCATTGTTACAGCAGCAACCTGAAACCCTGCAGAGGCACCATTCATAGAGAAGAGCAAGACATCATTCCTGCCCTGAGGTACCTGCAGTCAGAGGTAAGGCAGGAGACAAGTGAAAATGGACTGGATTACCACATGTGGCTTACCACCTTTTACAGGAGGTACTGCAGACTTGATCCAGGTCTCACCAAGACAGACCTGAGCCAGGTCTCTGCAGGCTTGATGCTGAGCCTCACCAAGGGAACTGTCTTTCCCTTGGAGGAGTCATGGAGGTGCTGTGCCTGCTGTGCTGGCTGCAGCTGATGTTATCAACAGATCATCCCACAGTTTGATTAGAAGAAAATCACAACCCGCATGCCTTGCTAGATACCACCTACAGGCCTGCCAACAAATGAGAAACTAGAGTTTTTGCTACGGCTTTACTCAAAATTATGTACATATTTCTTACTCTTCATCCTTTCACTTTCATCAGCTAGTATGATTTTTAAAAAACCAAAGTAATTCTATGGAAAAAGCACAGCTTCAGTCACATGTAAGATTTACTTTTCAGTTCCTTACAGGCTTCTTGAGTCATGTTAACAAGAAGTTATTTAGCCCCTTTTTGTTTTAGCTTATCCCTTTGCAAACAGAACTTGCATGAGGCACAGTGCACATCTAACACTCTCATTCTTAAGACAGAAAGTAGTGCAAGGATAAATAGTGTTACTTACCCTTTTCCCATGGCATGGGGAAAGGCAGTTAAATAAGAAACACTCTGGAGATAGTAACATAACTACTAACTGAAAGTTCTAAATGGCAAGCTACAGCCCACTACTGAAAAGAGTCCTAGTGAACTGCACATCCAGAATCCTCTAGCAATGCTGCACGAGCTCAAAGCTTTGCATGATTTTGCATCTAGCTTAACATTTCCAGTTCAGGATGAACTTACTAAACTGATGAGTTCTTTCAGAAATCTGAATCTCAGTTGTGAACATCAGGGTGAAAAAAACCTTTTCATGAAGGACATCTTGGCAAATGGAAAGAATTGCCAAAAGTCATGTGTATGGAGAAGAAAACTTACACTTCTGTGCTTGAGAGAAATGGGCATTCCAGTGATTCTGCAAGGGTCACTACAGTTGCTGAAGAGAGCGCAAAAGACACTGAAGAAAAGCCAAGGAATTAACTTCATCATATCTCGCTTGATGTCTGCCACAACCAGGTAAGATCTCAAACCTACCCATCAAAGGAACCACCACAACCAGGCAAGATCTCAACCTTACCCATCAAAGGAAGGTTGAGACTCACCCTCCCTCCAGAAGGATGAAGGCTTTCCATAATGCACAAAGACAGCAGCTCCCTAATCTGTGATGCTCTGACCAGTTTAGCTGGTGCTCACCCACGTTACAGAGAAAAGACTCACACGCTCCCACTGAGCAAGTACACAAAATTCTAGAGAAAAGCTACCAAGGAGGGACACAAGCCAATATGGCACTGGACTATTTACCACTATTACTTTAACACATGATTAACCTTCCTCCCTGGAGGACAGACTGGTCTGCAGTAATGCCTACACAGTTTCAACAGATACAGACTGACCAAAACCCACCCACCTACATCAGCATTCGCAATAGTTTAGTAACTGGGGGAGGGGGGGAAACAAAAAACACAAACATTAACATCACCACAGTAGAAAGACTGTCCCCTAAGAAAGCATTACAAGCCCACAACATGAAAAGTTAAAACTGCATTTAAAGGAAATTCTTGTGTTTTGAACAAGACAAGACACCCGAGCAGCAATGTTCCTAATTAAAGCCCTCTGCAGAGCCCAGAGATGTAACCCACAGGTCCTCCACAGAGGAGACTGGAAGCCTTTAGCTGGGAAAGGAGTCAGCAAATCTGTAACAGCCTTCTGCACAGAGCTTCAAGCACCTTGCACCCCGCTGACCTGCCTCTCAGGGAAAATGTGGAGGGAAGAGACTGATGGTGGTGGTGGGCTGGTAGAGAGTCATCATCTGAGGAGAGACATGCAAACTGGGCACCCTGGGAGTGCTCAGCCCAAGCCAGGTGAAAGAGCCAATAGATTCACACTGAGATCCCTCTCCAGAAGCCTCCAAGCAAAAGGCAGCGAGTCTGTTTCTGCAGGCTGTACATGCTGCCAATGACCAGCCCTCATACTTGGCACAGATGGTGGCCACAGCAGACCAGGTTCAGCTAGCCAACAAGTGAGGCAGAGATACCAGCACACCTCAGCAACAGCCCTCTGCCTCAGCTGGGGGGGCAATTCTGCCTTCAAAAATGGGAATTTCCTCTCAACAGTTTCACCTACCCTGAGATTTTCACAAAAGAAACATCTTGATCAAAGGATAATTTTCCCTTTGAGTGACATTTTATACAGGGCAAGTTGCTTTCTGCTTGAAGTGGCCAAGGCTGCCCTGCTCCCTCTCAGAGCAGCAGCTCAGCAGGATGACTTCTGCTGCCCCAGCAATGTTCCTCACACGTCTAAATAGTCATTAGCCAAGGAAACAGGAAGGTCCCCACAGCTTGTTCACCAAAACCTTCAACAGCAGACTCTCAGCTGTATGCTTTCATTTAAGTGAAGTAGTTTTTGTTACAGAGTTTATGGAAGCTGACAATTCTACCATTAGTAACTGAAACAGACAATTAATGCAGATGCAAACCAGTGCAGCTGTACAGGTCTGTGTCCGCTGCACCAAAACCTTCAACAGCAGACTCTCGGCTGTATGCTTTTATTTAAGTGAAGTAGTTTTTGTTACAGAGTTTATGGAAGCTGACAATTCTACCATTAGTAACTGAAACAGACAATTAATGCAGATGCAAACCAGTGCAGCTGTACAGGTCTGTGTCCGCTGCAGACTTGTCCTCTTGGTTTTCAGTTGTTCTTCATGAAAAGTGAAGGTAAAAGCATCAGCACACAGCTTCCAAGACAACGGTGCTGCTCCAGTGCATGCAGAGTCAGGAGATAATGTCAAATACCATGTTTCCTGGAAGTCTTCCACGTGCCACCTGTGCTCATGACCTCAGAATATCTGGGAATTCAGGCACAGGTAGGCCTGGATCTATCCCATATGAACATGACTGAAGGAAAGTTTCACAAGGTTTACTATCCTTTCATTAAAGAACCACACTGGGAAATCTTAAAGAAGCCACAAAAGACTTCCTACTGGAAAGAAGCTACAGGATAAATCATCAGGCGAAATGAACTTTCTCACAGAGTTCAGGTTTTCTGTGGACAGGATTCTAACACCTCTAGTAACTTTGGAAGTCTCACACCTTAAGTGATTATCAGAAACTAGTCAATCACATTAAAAAAAAAAATAAATCAGCAAATTCATCATGTTTTGTATAATTCTTCTTTACTTGCCCAAAATCTATGTCAAGTGTAAGCAGAAAAGGAATTTAACTACAGATATTTTTAGTTCTTCTTTCCTAACCAGTCACTCCTGTATTCTGTTTGCAGGAGAAAATGAAGGTAAGAGGTTTATGTGCAGATGCCATGCTCCACCAAGATCACCTCTTATCTGTAATGGACAGAAAGCAGCTTCAGAAGACAGAAAAAAAGCCATTTGAGAGGTTTGCCTCTAGTAGAGCTATCTGTTTTCCTACCTCTGTTACCACTTCCCCTAGGCAGAACGAGGTACAGGCATGGGAACATTTGCAACAAAACACACAACAGCCAACAGGCAACCAACTAAATGTGCCAATGATGTGTGCCAGACTGGGAAGAAGGAGCCTTGCTAGCTTATCCTGTGTAAGCAGGACACCTTTGCAGAATGGCTCCCTTTGCTCCAGAGAGCAGCTCTGCTCACAGATCTGACAGAGAGGCAAGCTCACACGTAGGTACCACAGCCAGCTGCAGAAGGCAACCCTGTCCAGCAGCACAAATAGATCCAGGAGACAAAGCAGCTCATTGCCCATGTCAGATGCCTGAGGTTGGGTAGTATAAACACTACTCCTGCAAATGGTCAGGACAGAATCTGAGAAACATCTCCTAGGCCTCCCGAGTTTCCTTTTTAGCGTGTTGCGGGGCAGAGCCCAGTGAGGACCCGAGGATCAAATGCCAGGATCCAGCAGCTTTCTGCCCTGGAAAAGGCAAAGGACATGGCTGTGGTGCTGGTCATCGCTGTCTGCTCCGGAAAGGGAAGCCCTGCAGAGCAGAAACCGGTGGATTAACTTGCCTGTGTAACAAGGGGAGGATGAAGTCCTTCAGGTGATAGGTAGGGTCTATGCATAGACAGGGTCTCTCACAGCACTGCTGAGCTGCAGACAATACACTGCAAAGGGCAGGAAAGAATGAGACCAGTGGAATAAATCCAGACTCTTATGCCCAGAGACCATTATCATCCACTCAGACAGCACAGACAAGCCCTGGGCATGCAAAGGATTTCCACCAAAAATCATATAAATCAGCATCTCTCCTCACAGTGAAAGGCTTGGGTTAAAGCTAGACAGAATTTGAATTCACGACTCCAACAAGCCAAAACTCCATGAATTTCTTACTCTAGTAAGTTAAGCTATCTCTGAAAAAAATGTATTTAGTGCCTAGAAAGATGGAGACACGGTGGCAAAACGAATCTCGGAAGAATCTGTGAATAGAGCCTGAGTTTAACAGACCAAAAGTTTATATGCCTACCAAAGAGACCAAAGCCTTAAGTCGGCAAATTGAGAAAAGGGGATCCTGAAAGAGCCAGAATTTGGGGAGTATAACAGCCTGTTGTGGGAGGTGGACTAGCAACACAGGAGGGAACGTCCTCCACTTCGTCAGTTGCAGTCCCTAAGGAAATGTGAC
>NW_008596972.1:0-11407 GCF_000691845.1 Merops nubicus | reverse complement strand
CTGACCAGGCACGGCAGAGCCCCTCCATACACTCCTGTCTAGCCATGGAGAGAGCACTCAAGGGTTCTGATAGTCCCCAAGTCACTGCTCCATCCCTAATGTGTACTAATATATTTCACACGTTTTCTTTGGCAAGTTTAATGGAAACAGAGGCTTTCAATGACAAGCTGACCGAGCCAAAACTAACAAGTACCCAGCTATACTGTCGACGCACTCTTATTTCCCCCTACCCTACCCTCCCATCGCCTCCTCCCAAAAAGAGCACTTCAGTGATAGTTTTTCCACTTGGCTCACGTGGAAGGTGAGCTGGTCCATGCTGTGAAGTTCTATATTGGTTCCTCTTCTAGTTTTTTTCAGAGACCAAAAAGGGAAGGAATAGAAAACAGCCTCTTTAAATGAAATATGCCCTTGTCAAAACAATTTAACAAATGGAAAAGGCATGCCCATTATGCTAGTTTTCCAGAAGTTCATCAACCTCACTGTTAAATGTTAGCATGTAGGAAAAATTATTTGTTCTTTATGGTTTGTTCCTAAGATCAAAGCACTGTGGGCTGGAGGCTGTTTGACATCCAAGAAACACTTGTTGCTGCAATATTGTCTGTAGTGTCTTTTGTTGGTTTTGTTTCTTTATAAGGCTTTAAGGACCAGCAGTCAACACTTGCAGCACGTTGGCACCCCATCAAATGCCAAACTTATCCTTTCAGAACACATGGAAGGAGAATATTTTTACGACTCTTATTATTTGCTCCTTTCATTAGGTTCTCTGATAAAAGCAAGTGGAAATTGTCTTGCATCCCAAGCTCCTTTCACTTACAAGAGATTTGTCCAATGGCAAAGTCAACACTATTAATCCTTAATTTTAAAGACAAGTTAGAGCCTTATATAGATAAAACCAGTTTGGTTTAGATGAATGTATAAATCATTAGAGGCTTGGTTTTGTTCTTAAATACAGTTTGTTGTCCAATGTAGATTTTTTCAGTAGTTTTTATTTAGCTCCTATCAGATGGTGGATGATATTCAAAGGGCAGAAAATGCGTGTCAGTACATAAAACTGCTTTATTTAACCAAACCAGTTCAGCTGACTGAATTAGCTTACACAGACTGGTTCAGTAGAAACATTTCAACACTTAGGGCTCCTCTTTAGAAAAGCTGAGTTTCAGTCATGTTCAGCTAGCTGAGCTGAGCCAACGGGACTTAAAAAGCATTGCCTCCAAAACCCTCAGCAGGACAAGATGGAAACTCTTGTTTACTTCTGGAAGGTAACCAGAGTTACAAACACATCCTGCAATCTGCAAATGGCCCATCCAGTGCAAATAGTCTCCCTAAAAAATAAATACAGAATTAAAAAAGGAAAAAAAAAAAGGGGGGAGGGGTGGGGGTACATAACTCTGTAGGTCCTCGAGGCCATAGGCCTAGGACCCCTGGCTTAGGGAGTCCAATCCCTGGCTCTCAGAGGCAGCCTTGTTACAGATAATCTCTTTTATAATTTTTCTGAGCTCCATCTTCACTTCTGTTATATTTTGTAACAAGACTGCTCCCAGTAAAGCATCTGTTCAGAGCTCAGATGCTTTAATGGTTAGGAACCAGTTTCTGAACCCCAATCAAAATGTACTCCTAGCCAGTTTACACCCTTCTGTTCCCCTGCCAACATTGTTCTTCAGCTTAAAAAGTTATTTTCTGCCATGATGTATTCAAAAACAACAAAAAAATTTGTATACTCTCTCAGATTTTGCCTTTCTAAATTACACAACCCAACCTTTTATAGCCTCTGTTTGTAAAACAAATTCTCCATCCCCCTGATCATCCCCATAGCCTTGTCTACACAAGCTTCAGTTTCAGGTCATCCTTCTTGAACACAGTTAGTCAAACTCCTATGTGGTATCTTTAACAAGGTCTCATTAACGATCCCTGTGTGCAGCCAGTAATACTTCTCTGCCTGGAACTACCTTTCCTGAGCCACCCTAGGACTGCATTCAACTCTTGTATCTTCACAGCTGTGACCAACTCACACATCTTTCTTGGTGATTTCCAGACAACAACCTCCCAGCTTAGAGCAGGAGGTTTGAGGAACAGCCCCTATATGTAACATGTTCTGCTCTCACAAATTTTATCCCATCTGTAGTCCTCAACTTCATCCATCTCTTTCTGTGCACTATCCTAAAGTCTCTTTATACTGCTGCTGAGTCACAGCTTTATGTCCTTGATGAAAGAATTAGGCAGAAGCCATTCTGGGTGAAATGTCCAGAACATAATTAACAAATAATTTTAAAAATTAGTACTCATTCTATGCACCAGGTTCAACCTGCCCAAGGTACTTTTCAAACCCGTAAGAAAGCCAGATGAGGACAAAGAAACTGGGAGAAAACAGAGCTACAGCCAGCACAGTTACACTACTGCTTTAAGCAGAAACCAACAGCAGCTTTCCTGAGGCAGCCCAGGGGAGGTGAAGGCAGCAAGGCAGGCTCCAGTGGGACAAAGGGCAGGGTTGGTTATGTGTTTGAGGAGGTCACTCCATAACCAGCATCATGAAAGATGGCAGGGCCAAGCTCGTGCAAGCAGATAACAAACCAATGAATTAATTTGATTACCTGACAGAACAAAAAAAGACCAATGTGAATAGTAATAAATATCAAGTACAGAAGAGCAAAGAAACATGGATTTTTAAATAAGAAGGGAGAGTTTGGTCTAAACACAAATAGAACACAGGAAGCTGAAAGAAAGGTATTAAATGATTATTTCTAGCCAAACCACATTTGTAATTAAATGTGTTGGGAGGAGAAGCCAAGTGAATCCAGGAAGGTCCAAGGAGGTGGGATCTTCTCACCAAGGAGGAGGCACATTCATGTTGTTAAAGCACTATATAGAAGGTTAAACATTATCTTTATGGTCCAAGAGAAAAAGTTAGACATGAAATTTGTTAAGACAGAAATTGAAGAAAATCTGGATCCACAAGAAGAAAAACTCAACTTGAGAAACTTCTGGAAACAGAAATTTTCAGGGGAAGAGGGAGAGGAAAGTAATGACACATTAAGCCAAGTGTAATGGTATAATTTCTCCTATCTCCACCAAAAGCAAATACTTTTTCTTCACAGCTAACCCTTGAAATAGTTCATTCTGCTCGATTTTCTGACTGCCCAAACCCTCTCTGGGGTCTGACCCCTGTTGCCTGCACAGACAGTCTCACTGGAGCAGGAAGCGCGGTGGCTGAACTGAGCGTGCCGGCAGACGCGATGCAGCGGGACAGGGAACACACAGCCCACGGGCGGCTGCGCTGGGTGGGCACAGACACACACACAGAGACACAGAGACACACGCACAGACACACGCACAGACACACGCACAGACACACGCACAGAACCAGGGACACAGATTTCCTGCTGTGGAACACAGGGTGAGCTGCCCATTGGAGCTGAGCTCACAGCTGCTGCAGATCTGGTTTCTATGGGATAACGATATAGTCTGAGCCCAGGGAGAATTTCAGAGCAGTTCCAGGCCATCAGCTGAAGGCATTAATGCTGCTAGATACTCACCACTGCAGGAAAGGGCCTTTGCCTCCCACTTTGGTCAGGCAGCCCTTCTGTGTCCCCTGCAGTGGCCCAGGAGCTTGCTGCACCCCTCAGGCCAGGGCTCGCAGGCAGCAGGGGAGCAATGCTACACCCCCTTGATCACCTCCTGAGCCTGCCTGTACAGTCCTCCCTCCTCCCTCCTCTCAGACCCTTCCAAGAGCAAATGTAGCTCTTCACAATGACTGGCTGCACGACGGTGAGGCACAGGGAACGGCTGCAAGCAGCATTGGTCATCTCATTTCTCTTTATTTTGTGCCAGCAAGCACTGATAGGGTGCTCTGCAGTTAACACCAGAGACAACAGAACAGCACAGGGAGGGATTGATTGACATGGGTGTCACTACAGGTCATGGTGGCCACGGGCTTTTGACTGACAAACGTTGCCAACCCAGCATTCCAGGCCTATATATCAGTGTGCAAACTCGACTGCCATAGGAAACAGGCTTGGGCACAGACTGCAGATGAAGGTGGTCAGGCTTGGTGGGGCTCTGAGCAACCTGTCTAGTTGAAGATGTCCCTGCTTACTGCTGTTTAATATAGAAGAATACAGAAGAAGTACCTTCTGTACTTGGACCAGATGACCTTGAAATGTCCTTTCCAACCCAAAGCATTCTACAATTCTAAATATCACCAATAAGGTGGTACAGTCCCCACTAATTTTTTACAAACTGGAAAGCTTAGATGAGAACTACTAGAGGGAGGATGATTATCACAGTACCTGGCAATGACTTCCCCACTTACTTCCTAAACAGTGGTGTTTTGATTCTTGCTGTGCAAAAATCATGTCCACAGCCTGGCAGTCCATACATCCTCTGGCTCCATGCCTGTCCAGAATTTCCTCTAGGACTCTTCACAGGATCCAGAGCCTACAGCAGCTTATCGTGCCAACACCAAATGCATCAGAAACTTGGAGCTTCTCCTGAAGCACTGACTTCCAATTGAAATTAGAACTAATAAGAAATTAAAAAGTGGTGAAAAAAAAAAATATGTCTCCATCTGCAGCTATCAAAGCTAAAGATGATGTGAACAGAGGCTGTGATGGGCCAGTCTCTTTCCCATACTCTTCATGAAGTGGATCTGGCTTGATGCCACCCATGAGAGAAGCAATGAGTTGGACTCCATGATCCTTAAATCAGGAGTTAAGATGTAAGAAGTAAAGAGTTATGTCATTTGTAACATATGCTAGAAGATTCATCACACAGATGCACTGTGCTCAGCCATCATAGGTGTGCACCCTGGTCTGCAGCTATCTTCAACAACTCATTAGTAATGATTAAGGCAAGAATGACAAGGCAGAGGCCCAGACTGGAGTTGTCCTTGCTCACAAAGGAGGTGGTCAAGAACAACCTTGCCCATACCCTCTGGGTACAAGTCACCCAGGCACAGGGAACACCAGCAAGGCCCACAGGTCCATGCTACTGCCACAAAGAATGTAAAAATGTCTAAGCCTCAAATGATGTTACATCTAGATCCATTATGCATGCTTCCATAGGTGCTCTGACTGGGAAGAAGCCTGCTCTGGCAGAGAGGCTTTGGAACATCTTCATAAAAAAACAGCCAATGGAGAGAAGCAGTATGAAGGGCTGCAAAGACATCTGGGGGAAAAAAATAAAATAAGAGCATCCACTTGTGTTCTGTGAGGACGAACAAAGAAAATTCTGCTAGCTGCTGGACTATTTGAACATTCCCTAATACACTCAATAATTCAGCCTGCCTTTTTTCTTCATCAAAACCATTACATTTAGCAAGGTTTTTTTTTATTCCATACCAGCTTCAAATCCATTTTCATTCAAAAGCATTGAAAACTTAAAGGAGACCATGACTAACAAATTACTGTTAGAACAGCAAGCCTCTTAAAGCAACCAGAAACCTTTACAGCATTCCTCCAGAAGAACTGGAAAACAGCAATGAAATCTGCTGGGAAAGAGGAAAGCAACAAGAGCGGGAATTTTCAGTTCAAGCACAAAGCACCAGTGTTAAACATTTGATAAGTCTTGCGGTTTTGTTCTGAAAATAGATGAGAGTGTTTTTGTGCATGACTAGTCCCACAGCAAATAAATTCATGCTTAAAAATATAGCTTATGCACAGATGGCTGCAGAACAATTACTACATTCTCCTGACCTCTTCCTATTGTAACAAAGGAATTCTTCTTTCAGCAGACACTACTCCCACCACACAACGCCCTACGGAAGGGTGTCAAACGTTACAGTGTGCTGAAATTACTGGTGTGAGATCGACCACCAACCAGTTGTAGTTGAAGCAGGCTGTCAGCTCACCCACCAAAAAAGCTCCCACTTACTAAACACACATGCCATTTTCTTTTGAGCAGAATTCCCCAAACTTACTCATGTTTTACAACTGCTTACTGGAACCATGGCAGAGAGACTTCCGCACGAAGGCCAACGGCAGCACAAGCCTGGAGGGCTTTCTCAAACAGCAGGCGAACAACCCAGGACTGCCTGGACTGCAATGGGGCCTCAGTCTTGCAGCCGAATACTGGAGAGCTCTGAGGTGCATCCAAGACCCCACTCACCATGGCAGAGCTTGCAAGGGTGATGGAGTTGTGTTGGCCACCAAGAGAGAGCCCTCCTGTCTCCCCGAAGAATAACAATTCCCAGTCAAAGAAATATTGATACCAAGAGTGAAAGTGAACAGAAACGGAATAGAAGCAACATTGTTTCTTTTTCAGGTAACTTGATGAGCTTAACACTTAAAGCATATAAATTGCTTCCTGGGCAGTGGTCTTCTACAGTCAAATAAAGAAAACTAAAATAATCTTCCTTTTCTGTTACTAAATGTTAAACTTACTCGTTTGGATGGGACAACAGAAGTGCACATGTGGATGCAATGAATGCATATTTCAGATAATTGTGTTCAATATCCATCTATTTTAAGATATAATTTATATATTTTACATCTACATAGAATTTTCCCTAGGTTTAATGAACTACTCCATAGAATATAGCAAATAATGTAATATAATGTATAAATAAAAGTTAAATAATGTTTACAATTTAACACTCCTAGACATACAAACACACTTCTTAGGAGAAATTTGTACATTTAAACCGCTTCTTTGCATAATTGTCTGCGTTTTTACAATGCCATTATGAATAAACTGTGAGATGCTGAAAGACTGAATGAAAGAGTTCACCCTGTACAGCTCCCCAAGGTGTTAAGAACAGCAGAGTCAAGAAATGAGCTAGCAAAAGCCCACTCTAACATTTATGTTCTAGTAATAGCAGCATGTAACATCAAAAACTCCATGTAAAAACAACTATGAGAACATAAGTAATAACTTATCTAGGTAAAAAACCAAAACAAATAGAAGAACATGAACAGTTTTAGAACTTGTTTCATGAAACTTCATAAATGTTATGAGAAATTCACTACCCACTGGTTTTGAAAATGCTGAGCCAAACAAACAGAGGTAAAATTCTCAATAATTTCTCAGAAGGCAATATTTTATCTAGGACATACAATAGTCTAGGCAAAAATCTTCATTTCCTCTTACAAGACAGAATATTGCTCACTTAGTAGTTGGCTACCTGAAATCCCCTTCTACCTCCCTTTACATGTAAACACATTAATTTCTTCCTGTTACTCAGTGAAGCTCTTCACTTGGCCAAACTTCAAAAAGTCATCGCACTTTTGCCCAGATAGCACAGCCTGGACTTGCTCAACTTCTGCTGTCCAGCTGCAGCCAAAGAACCCACTGCTTCTGCTTCTCTCACCCCTGCTGTATCTCAGATTGCCTGCTGCAGTTCAACAAAGCCTACCACATTCATCACAAAGCTTTTCCTAAAATTCATTAGTTAATGTCATAGCACTGGATGCACCTAGAACACATCTACTGCAGCAGCCCAGAGAAAGCAGCTCAAACACAACGTCCACTGTAGCTCTTCCAGCCACCACCACGAGTAACACCTCTCAAGTCCCCACTGTTTGATCCCAAGCTGCCCCCACCTGTGGCAATCCTCTTCTCTGAGCCAATCCACGTCACCACAAAAGGAGGAACAAACCATGGGTATGAAGACCAGGGAGCCATTCAAACGCCAAAAGGCAATTCAAAGAGAAATTCCTCTAAAATGTGATGTGAATATACACACAAATTATAAAAGGTCGAACAACAGATGAAGGGCAAATAAAGACATCTGGGCATTTGTATAACATTGTGCTCACAAAAAGGACACTCCAACAGCATTTTCTTTCGCGTCTTTTTTTCTCTTGTACAGATTAAAAGGTTAAAAAAAATCTACAAAAATAAAATGAGGAAAGCATCGTTAAAATTCCTTAGTGACCTGAAATAATTTGATTTTACATCTAGAATTTACCATTACTCTCATCTAGTCTGACTCTACACACAACACAGACCACCAAATTTCACACAGTAGCTCCAGAATTTAATCAATATCTTTAAAGGACTCCAGTGAACAGCCTTGCAGCTTGGAAGGTCTAAGCAACACATCAGACAAAGCCATTAGATTTCCCTGATTGCAATTAAAACCAATGCCAAAGAATTTTATCTGCAAACAGCCACTTCTAGACAAAAAAGAAATGCAAAGCTAATGATCTGAATCCTGCTCACCGATGTATGACTTGCAGTTTCATTCAGAACTTAAAGACTGATAAACAGCCACAAGTCACAAATCTCAGATCTTTAGGTGAATGCCTACCTTTATTCTTTTTTCTTCTCCTTCTCTGCCTTTTCATGAATCCTTATTCAAAAGTGACACATTTGTTCAGTTCAGGGAGATTCTTCTCTCTGGAGGGGAAATAATTTTTATCAGTAAGACTCCCTGGTGATCAGGTAGACTTGGAACTGCTGTTAATCAGCCTTTTTGACATGGTAGCTTGAATAGCACTTCCCATGATGCTTTGTGTGCCTACCTTAATTCTTTCCTTTTGAACTCACCAGGACTTATAGGTGTCTTTTTTTCCTTTTGTGTGTCTGAAGTTATCCCTCTATTAACTTTAATTGGAAAGGTACCTTTTGTTCCCCTAGAGTAGTCATATACTAACCACTGAACTCCCTAGGCTCAAATTTCTGGGGTAGCAAGAGTTCAGTTTTCTGATAACTCAATAAAAAAAAAAAAAATCCAGCGAAAGATTTGATGCCTTTATTATTGCTAATAAAATAAGTGACATTTATGCTAAAGATGAACTGTTGCACTTATTTATATTATCAAATACAGAAGCTTCTACTGCAAGTTATGGTGAGTTCAAAAGAAAAGAATTAAGGGCAGACACACAGAACTCAGACTCTTGCCATCCACAAACTACAGTGAAATGTGTGCTGATAAAAATACTAATTAAAATTAAATAACTATTTTCTGAGGCACTAGGAGAAATTTAAGTTCTTCCATAGAAGCTGTTTGCTTTCTAGAGACTTGTGCCTTCTCCCAGACTCCACTCACCTGAGCTCACAACACCCCTGTGAGGAAGAGGGAGGATATGCTCAGGATGTTCTGCCTCTCAGCCACTCAGGGCACCTATGTGGGGTGGCTGGGGAGTTCCCACCATCTGAGGGGTCTCCCCACTTAACTAAATTTTTCAGAGCTTTTGAGACTTCTGCTGCTCTTCCATGTCTAGAAAAAGCTGCACAGAGACCCTAAAAGTTTCACTGAATAGACAGGCAGACTTGTGCTTTGGATGTGACATGTTTCTTCAAGAAAGCTAATGAAAAATAAGATCTCCTTATGCATTTTGTTTCAAATGGAAGAAATTTGTTCACACCTATTTCGTGGCCTGATCACAGTCAAATAAAATGTGAAAGAAAAAAGATGTTACACATTGGGCTTCAAATCAGAAGCTATGTTTGAACCTTCCCAGAAAGCTGAGTCTCATCACCTTCATGCTGTTCAGCTGTACGTATCCACAGAAAGTGACCTAAGATTCATCTCTTTTTGATTTCCCTTTTGTGCCAGAGAAAGAATTTGGACTGATGAGGGGCCAGGGCAGCAATATGTCCACTTCTGCCCACAGCCCAGAAGACCCTGAGCAATAGGGGCAGCTACCACCCTCTCAGTACTGACAGACTTTTTTTAAAAAAAAGCCCCAATAGCATATCATGGGCTAGCACGTGGTTAATGGCCTAACCCTAGAGGTGCACAGAATTTTGCCAGTTGTTTTAGACCTGGCCCAGTTCTTTCTGTATAGGGTATCTGGAGCCCTTTTTGTTTTTAAAGCAGCTGTCTTTAGGGCAGCTGGGGATAGTATTAATGCCTCAAGTAAGCAATAGTTTGAGTAAGCCACTGGTCCTGTATCATACTCCTTTACACCTGTACACACAAGAAAAAAATCAAATTCTATGTGTTCAGTACAAGGTCTCTCTTCATACCTTTCATTAGTGACAGAAATTAACATCCACTGGACAGGCTACCTCCTTTTTCAGCTGCCATGAAGTGAATCATTTATCCTGCTCTCCTAATCAATGTCTAGCTAAGGTACAAGCAGGTGTGACTGCGTTTTCTACATGCGGTGCTGACCAGATTAAATATATAACCACACCTTTAATACCCAAGTGTTTTTTCTCATCTCCTCAATCCCCAACTGACCACAGTCCAAAATGCAGGTAAAATGTAATTAACTTTTCAAATGGTCTACATCAGCATATGAAACTACTTGCACTTCTGATTCCTGCCTTATTTTTCCCCTCTCCCTTTTTAGTATTGGCTGTATGTTACAAACTCCAGGTCTCGTATCTTCCCAAGAACTACTGGACAAAACTCTCCCTTGCAAATAACACTGACAGACCACAGGGTAGGGTTAAAACCAACTCGCTCCAGGTTTGTTGCAACTGAGTTTGTGAGTTCACAGCAAACTGCTGTTTCTTCTCAGAGCTGTGCAGCCAGGACACTGCCAGGCATTGCTGGATGAAGCATGTGCTTTGCATACATGTTGGCTTGGGAGCCCCATGGAGGGCACGGGGTCCCCAGCACCTCTTCACACATCAGCCAGTGAAGGAGGGTGACTAACCTTCCAGGACACCTTTCAGAGTTTATTTCCCAGATATTGTACTCACATAGTATCATTTAAGCATTTCAGGCAGAAAGATGGAAAAAGCACTGCTACTTGAAGTGACCAGGTGCCTGCGAAAGGCATTGTGTGAAACAACCCACAGAGAAAATTCCTGTTTATTCATCTAAATTACAGCCCAAGCAGCTGTTCATTCACCAGGACCCAAAGGCACCTCACCATGACCTCAACGCGATGGCTTAGGAAGGACTGCTGCAGCATCCCCTTCCCAAAGGCAGACCTGGGCAGCGCCATACAGCAGCTGCAGCAGCACAACCCAGCCCTGACCCCTGACTTACCAGGCCCACGTATCAGCTGTGGGACACAACATGGCCATGTCCTCCTCCTGATGCTGGGGCCTGTGGTGGGCTGACCTTGGCCTGCTGCCTCAGCCCCTCTCCTCAACAGGGCAGGTGGAGAAAATACGATGGAAAAGCTTGTGGGTCAAGGAGATCACTTGTGGGCAGAAGAAGACTTGACTTGTGGAAAATTAATGTATGGCCAATTAAAATAGAGCTAGATGGTGAAGATAAAAATTAAAACATTGCCTCCCTCCCATGCCCTCCTTTTCCTCAGGCCCAGCTTCACTCCTGCCTCCTCTGTCCCTTCGCCACCACGAGCAGTATGAAGGAATGGGGGCTGTGGTCGGTCTCTGTCTGCTTCTCCTTCCTTCTCCTGTGGTTCCCGTGCTCCAGCACGGAGAGCTCTCCATGGGGCACAGTCCTTCAGGAGCAAACGGCTCCAGCGCCAGTCCCCCCAGGCCGTGGCTGCTGCCAGGAGCCCGCCCCGGCGTGGGCCGCTCTCTGCCGGCCGCGGCTCCCTCA
>NW_008596971.1:0-2715 GCF_000691845.1 Merops nubicus | reverse complement strand
TTAAGGTCCTTTCCCACCCAAACCATTCAATGATTATATGAACTCTTTCAGTGGAGAAGTTTTCCTGGGGCAACTTGAGGTCGTTTCCTCCTGTCTTATCTCTTGTTCCTTAGGAGAAGAGCCTGACCCTGACCTGGCTCTAACCTCCTTGCTGTCAAGAGCAAGAAAGTCTCCCCTGAGCCTCCTTTGCTCCAGGCTCAGCACCCCCAGGTCCCTCAGCTGCTCCTCACCACACTTGGGCTCTAGACCCTTCCCCAGCTTTGTTGTCCTTCTCTGGCCACGCTCCAGCCCCTCAAAGTCCTTCTTAGAGGGAGGGGCCTCTTCCTTCCATCTAACCTAAATCTACTGATATCCCAGCGTTTAGTAGCCACTTGTGATGAGACAGGAGCAAAAGCCCATTGGGTGTCACTATCCCAATGCTCCCAGGCTGCTTCTGGCAATGAACATGACATTTGTTAACCCAGATTACCATTCATTAACCCAGATGAATCCAGTGTCATTAATTAATCCAGACTGACATTTCAAACTTCAACATTCCTTGAAAACGGGTCAAAAAACACCGTGAGGAAAACTCTCACTGAGCCCTGGGCAAGCTCATTAACTGGCCACGGAGTCCACTCTCATTAGCACGTGGTCCCTGCCAAGGACTCTCTGAAAAATCTCTTGGAAAATTTGAGATCCAGAATCTTCATCACCAAATTTTAGCCTGAATAATTCTTTTGGGTAAGGTCAGTTAACCATGTGGGTCTCGTTGGCTGGGTGATGATCCCCTGGGAGTTTATCACGGTGACCTATGGGGTGAAGGGAGCCTGCAGCTGACCCAAAACCACTTGAGATGGGTTGGGAGCATCCCACTGGAGGTTCTACCAGCTCCTCACCCTCCTCCAAGGTTCCTGAGCACATCGTTATCTGTGGAAAGGGAACGTCCTACTTTCATTTTCCTGGACTCTGGCCGGGCTGCAGCGGCTCGTTGCTGTCTGGAGCCAACGGGCAGGACAATTCTCCTTTGTCCAGGGCCAACAGAAAGGACAATGAAGCTCCTGTTTGGGATCAGACCCGGGGAGGCACCCGGAGAAGTGTGGGCAGGGGGCACCTCGCGGGACACGGGTGCAAAGAGACCTCAGAGCTCTTTGGGTGGTGTTTGCAACACCAAGAGAAAGATAAGGGAGTATTTGGGGCAGGAGATAGAGAGCAGAGGAGCAACCACGTAGAGTGAGAAGGTTCTGGGGCCTCATCTTCATCCCTCCCTCAGAATCATTCAGTCTGGAGCAGGAATGTTGGGTATCAGCCTTGGATTTACCAGAATTCTCAGCGCTCCTCCAGCACCTCAAACCCAAACTGCAGCATGGAGTCTGCTTGGAGCAGTGGGATACCAAGAGGACATGGCCCTTCCCACTGTGCAGCTCCTTCTGGATAGTTTTTTTTTTTTTTTTTTTTTTTTTTTTCTAGGAAAAGCCTTGAAAAGCAAGAAAAGAAGAAAGGTCTCAGCTGGGGGATGGGCTCTCCCAGCGTTGTGTCCAGACGGGTTTGGGATCCCTCCAGAGAAGGAGACTCCACAACCTCTCTGGGCAGCCTGCTCCAGGCTCTGCCACCCTCACAGCAGAGAATTTTCTCCTCCTGTTCAGATGGAGCCTCCTGGGTTACAGTTGGTGCCCATTGCCCCTTGTCCTGTCACTGGGCACCACTGACAGGAGTCTGGCCCCAGCCTCTTGCCCCCCAGAGCCCCTTTAGCTCTTGACCAGCATGGATCGGATCCCCTCTGAGGTTTCTCTTCTCCAGCACAGCAGCCCCAGGGCTCTCAGCCTTCCTCACCTGAGATGTTCCAGGCCCCTCAACACCCTAGTGGCCTCCAGAGCTGGACCCTCTCCAGTAGCTCCTCGTCCCTCTTGAACTGGTGAGCCCAGAACTGGACGCAGTTCTCCAGAGGTGCACTGCCCTGGTTGTGGGCACCAGCCCGCGCTTGGGACCTGAGGATGCTGGTGACATCTATTGTCAGCTCCGGGGATTTATTTTTTTTAAAGTGGATGCTTAAAAGCCTGTTAAGAAGTTGAGATGCATAAATGGATCAGTGCAGGGTCATGGTGGTGGGCCTTAAATTTTGTCATAGAATCATAAAGGTTGGAAAAGGCCTCTGAGATCATCAAGTCCAAGCATCAAACTTTGCTGGCAAGTCTCAACTTCTTCACATTCTCCGTTTGATAAATTTAATTGAAAATCTAAATTACAAGCACAGGGCTTTAGCTGGATTTATATTCCTCTATTTTTTTTTCCCTGTAAAAAGACAAGGAGTTGTGGTGTTCATCTGGATTTAACACAAACAGCTTTGTTAGTGAAATCATTCTTCCAACTCCCTCCCCAGAACCTCCAGCACCTTCAGAACTACCTTTCCCTCACTCTGTTCCCTATGAACTCCTCCCAAGTGAGTAGCTAAACTGAGTGGAGTTAAATCCAGTTGATGGCCGGTCACATATAGTGTCCCCAGGGACTCACTTTTGGGCCCATGCTTGTTTAACATCTTCATTAATGGTCTGGATGAAGGGACTGAGTGCATCCTTAGTAAGTCTGCAGATGACATCAGGCTGAATAGGATTTTGGATGTGCTTGAGGGTTGGGAGGCTCTGCAGAGGGGTCTGGCCTGGCTGGATCCATGGGGACAGTGGGATGAGTTTCAGCAAAGTCAAGGGCTGAGTCCTGCCCTTGGGTTACAACAACCCC
>NW_008596970.1:0-27982 GCF_000691845.1 Merops nubicus | reverse complement strand
ATATATTTATATATGCATTGTGATACGAAATAGGTCTTCACAGCCAGTTCTTACAGAAAAGCAGAAAACCAGAGGCAGAGCTCCCTTTGGTAATTCACCACGCCTGTTTTCTCTTAAACAGAGTCAGATGCTGAGGGAACAGGTTTCCAGGTTCAAGTTGACAGGTCAACTGTATCTGCTACATTCAGCTAATCCCTTTATCAACTCATGGCTCAGAGACTGGAGGTGGGAAGATTATAAGTATGGTAACAGAAAGATCAGTCATGACATAGGTGAGACTCTCAGCCTCTGAATAGCTATGGAAGAATCACTGAGGAAAATTAGTATGCTGAGCAAGTCCAGGGAAGTTACTGAGGCAAGATGTCAAATAAATTCAGTACCTGAGAATTGATCTGATGGAAAGACTTTGACCAGACAGAAAGAGTCCATCAAACCTGCAAAGCAAGTCAAACAGTGCTTCTGAATTCTTAAAGGAAGTTCCTAAAACCCCGTAGTTCACGAGAAAAGGGCCTAGTGGCAACTCCATAGGAAATCCCCTGAGAACTAACAATAGTTATCCTAATTCTATATCTAGATTCGATTCTCAGTCCTCCAAAGAACAAGGCATTTTAACCCAGTGATTTGCACTAGCCCATTACCTGCAAAAAGAATTCTAAGTACGAATGCAAACTGAAGACTAAGGCACGATTCATGACGATCAGCCTAATTTTGGTCCATGGTCATTTCTAACAAGTGCTTGTATTACCACCTACTTGTGAGAAACTTCACAATGGATTCCTTAGACCAGCTACTGCTTTCTCCATGAGGCCACTCTGTACTGCTTACTTCCTAACACTAAAATATGGTGCCCAAGCAGTCTGTAGAAGAGCAGGCTCTCTCTGTAAGCATCTATCATCTGAACATGTTCATGTGTATCTCTAGGAAAAGTCTCATCAGCAGGACTTCCTGCCTAAGGAGTAAAATTCATCAGCAGAACTCTGCAGGAATCTCTACCTGTCCTGTATTATTTCACTGGAGAGAAATATTGCAGTGGTCCTTGGCACAGGAACCCTAACTTCAGCCCAGGTTATGTTATTCCAGGCCTCATATATGTTTTTCCACTTGTGTGTCAGTAATGCTTCAGTTTGTTATGAGCAGCCTGACTCAATGACCTGAAGTGCTGATTTAATAAACAATCCCACCTTCTTCAGTGATGAAGTAGAAGGAGGCCCTTCATTCTGGCCAGTTCCTGGTGTGGTCCCTCTGAATCTCCATCTGGGAGTGCCACTGTTTCCCCATTAGTAGAGAGCACAATTATGGGACCTAATTGAGTCAAGTAGCTGAGATCTCTTATGGAAAGACGTTTCTATCTTATTGCTTTACATTTCGTGCAATTAGGACTTTTTTTCTCCCAACAAAATAATACTAACATAAGATTGAAAATAAGTAGAAAGCATTAATGATTGCTTTTGCATTACACAAAGGAAAATATTTCCTCACTGGGAGGGCAGCACAGCACAAAAACAGGTTACTAGAAAGGCTGTGTCCTCTGTCCTTGGAGGCTTTGGACCCAGACTAAAGCAAGTCATGGCTGATTTGACTTAGTGCAGGTGGCAGCACTGCTTGGAGAGGGATGCTGAAGTAGGCAACATCCAGTGGTCCCTTCCACCCAACATTTATGTGACTCTGTCTTGTTTTATCCAAATGGACCAACTTCTTTTAGATCTGCAGCAAACATACAGTATAATGTCGCTTGATTTTTGGTTCCCTCAGATACACACACATTTTCAGCAGTTTCTCAGTTATAAAAGTCAATTTCACAGTCAGTAAATGGTTCATTTATTGATTCTCATCTACTAAATCCAAGCAGCTCCATAAACAACAATATAGTGGTGATGTACTGAGGGCTAAAAGAAATTACTCACATTTACGCTGAGAAAAAGCACTAAGCTTCAAATTGACAGCCTCTCTTTGCAACTGGAGCTATAATTTCAAATGTCAAAAACCTTTGACATGCCTCATAGATTACATCTTTAGGAGAGCCGTGCTTCTGTTTAAAAGCTGAAATTAAAGGACTTTTACCCATTTTGAATTGTAATTTCAGCAAAGTCTTTGGGCTGCAATATTTAATCTATTTCTCTGAGGTCTGAGTTACTCATGCTGCCAGACTGCTTTGTTTTAGCAGAAGCTGATCTCCATTGGAATTCTGCACCTACACTTGAAACTTAAATAGAAAGGAGGAAGATTTAAAAGTATAATTAATTAAAGCCCATATCAGGACCTTGACTTGCAAAGGGTAAAAGAATGCTTGCAACTCAAACATCAGCTTGAGCTTTACTCATTGCAAAACAAAGCCCTGAATGCTTTTGGCCCCTGAGATTAAGGTCTTGGTGATTCTCCAATAGCAATGCAAAGGACAAGAAAAGGATGACTTGTCTTGGCTGGGTTTTCATCTCTGCAGAGGGATTCTGCACAGACAGCTAGGTTTTAGCCTGCACCATTATGTACCAAGCCATGTCTCATTACAGCTCCAGTTCCAGTCAAAAGCTACCACGAGCAGCTAGATTCATACTGAAGGCCCACTTGTTCCCATTCCTCTCCACTGTAGGAGGGCCTTCTGGAGAAACAGTCCATGCAGCCTGCATGGCCTAAATCCCATGCTAGTTAAAGGCACCAGAGCTGTTCCCAGGGAACATAGCTGAACCTCCAGGCTCAACTCAAGTTCAGCTTAAGGGATCTGTAGGTATTAGAGGGAATTGGACATGCTTACACACAAAGCCAGAATCATTCATGCTGGAAATCAACATTACTATTCATTACAGGTTTTTATAGCACAATTTTTTTTACGTTTGTTGAAAGCCTCTTCATGCATGTTCTAGTCATTTAAAAGAGAATTGTGAATATGTCTCTTCTGCCTGTGATCATTAAAAGAAGATTTTAAAAAGTTTGATTGTTCAAGGGTTTGGTAATCAGAGAAACAGGCCGCTAGTCTGTCGTCTTGTCTTTAACTGCTCCAGTAAACTCCCTGGAACTCTGGCATGTAACGTGGTTTTACTCCCTGATTTTCTTCTCCCTTGCAGAGCAGAGATCTCACAATGAAAATGCACTGAGATTTTCTGTAGTATACTCTAGATTTCTTTCTATTAGTCTGTTTAAGAAAAATATTCATAGTCACTTAAAAAGCTATCTCTGGAAGAGAATGTTCAAGATAAAACTTAATTAAATCAGTCTTTAATGCTGCATAATTACCATACCTCCAGAGGGCTGGCATGGAGGAATCCATGCTTAGTTTCATTTTTGTGATTTCTGACAGTTAAGCATATTGATTTCTTTTATTTTTTTTTAAGTACCCACAGACATATCTAGCCCACTTAGGTCTACAGCTTGTTTGCTGTAGGAAATGTAGCAGACAGAAGGGAAATAATTTTTCTCACGGAGACTCCATTGAAGCTGGCAGTCTGTTAGGAACTAGATATTGCTTCTAGATTTCCTGCTGGCTGCTCTGACAGTTTTTCCTACACATTTCTCCAGAGCTGTTCTACAATGCTCGGAAGTCTTTAGCCTCCTGCTTAGGCTGACTTCACCAGGCTTTAACACTCTCATGTGGGAAAGCCAAGAGCATCCATCTACCAGCATATGAAGGACCAAAGTAATTAGCACCAAAGTCAGCAACGTTCCAGTGGTTGTTCTGGACCCTGAAACAGACTCTGTGAGGGACTCTTAACAGGGAAAAACCCAGTATGGATGATTTTCCAGAGACACAATGCAGGCTGAAACTATCCATGTGTAATGGCTACTCTGTCTGGTGGTACTGATAAATGACTAAGGAACTGGTAATAATAGACTCTCACTTTTCACTGACAGGTCCCCCACCATACTGTGATGGGGATGACTGATGGTCCTTGCCAGTTACAGAAGTTATGGACTGGCTTCTGTGAAATGAACTGAATGACTCTGAGCAGCAATCTCAGCAATTCTCTGGAGGCAGGAGCACACTGGTGGAATATTAACAGCTCACGAGAATGAATATGCAAGCAAGAATCTAAGAAAAATAGTGATTACTCCTATTTCAGATTATAAGCAAAAGGTGGAGTTGGATATGCCCTGTGTTCCTAAATCCTGTTTGCTTCTTGGTTCAAGGCTCACGTAAGGACTGACAAAACAAAGAGGAGTTGCCAAAAAACAATGGGATAGGATTTTCGCAACCCTTGTGAGCATACTGGGGGAGCTTCCATAAAGACTGGTGCAAGGTTAGAAATACAGAGAGGACTTGCTTATCTCCCTAAAATGGACAGAAATGTGAAGCTTGTTCAAAGCAGCAACTGTCAAGATGTTCCCGGCTGGACTCCGGTACCTGTTTCCAGGGAGGTCTGTGATAGCTTCACAATTTCAAAGTACAGGAAGCCACTTGAAAAGGTAATTTGATTTGATTGAATGCAAGGAGATGCAGACTAATCAGCCTGTGATTGGAGGGACGTGTGTGGGAGAAGGCAGGGTTGAGGGGTGAGGAAAAGTGTCGGGGATGGCTGGTAGAGAAAGTGTCCTGGATAGCTGTGTGATTTTCTAATATTGGGGCACAGGAAGGGATCTGTTGCTCAGATATGGGAGAGATTCTCTGTCTCCCTAAGGGAAGGTTATGGAGCTTCCTCATATTCTGTGTCATAGAAAAGGCCAGGTAAAACAGGTAACCCCTTGCCCCAGGCACTTGGTGATATCTACTAGGATAGGGAAGAAGTTTTATCATCAAATTTTACTGTAGGAAAGAAAACAACAAAATTGTCTATTCTGATTAATTCTAATAGATCTTTATTTGCCTATAACAAGCTCTTTCTCTCATGCCATACTGCACGCCAGCCTGTACAGCACAGCCCTCTTTTATCTTTCACTCTCAAGAGCCCCTGCTTGCTCTTCTGCAGTTTGGTAACTTCTGCTCCTATAGGTGGTTATAGAATATTCAGTGGCAGAAAGCAGAAGCAAGTGTGAGCAAGGCTTACAGAGGAAGAGTCTTGTGATACCTTTTCCTTTTATTTGCCCCAGATATTTACATCAATGGCAAGTGGGTGGTAAATAGGTGGTAAATATTCCTCTTAAGTCAGTCTCCAGCCACGGGCCCAACCAATGGAGAAAGGAAAGATGGGAGACTCTGGAGATTGAGTAACTCCGAATCCCGGACATCTACACTGATATGCTTTTAAGCAATCCTGGTCTCTGGGATCAAGCCCCATTCTCCTTCCTCTTTTATTTCCACAAGCTGATAAATTGATCACAAATCTTTGTGATAGCCTTTCAAAAGCGGCGGCTTCCCGGCTGAGCATAATACGCTTATTTTGTGCTAGCTTGGTAGGGGACATTAATAACATGAGCAGCTACCTCTGAACCAAAAATGAAAGGTGCAAGTACATGATTTGGATTGCTGACTAAGTCCCATCCTCCCAGCCCACATCATGGGTGTGTGCAAGGAATTTTGGAGGCATGCTCATGTGAACAGGGAGTATGCAGTCCAGCAGTTTCCAGGAACTGGCTCTCAAGCCTTCAGAGCTGCTGCCATACAAAAGTCTATTGTTCATATGCAGGACCCGCCTCCCTACCCTGTCATTATAAAAACACAGATCACAACAGTGGCATGTTTATCTTAGCAGGGTGTTAAGTCTTACCAACTGAGTCACAGCCACTGGTTTAGGATTAGAACTGGGTTTACTCCAGCTATTCTGAAACATCCAAAATGCTGGGCAAGGCACGTGCACAATGTCAGTGCTCAGGCAACAGTTTTAGGAAGGTAAAATGTGATTAGGCTGAGTCTGAACCAGATGAAAGCACTTTTTTATAAGAGAATGAATGTAAGACAACTCTGGTGGAGGAACAGGGGGTTGTTCATGGACAGCTGTCTGCGTGGAGAGGCTGATCTCCTTAGCTGTCCTCTGCAGGAAGGTCAGCTGCTACACAGGGCAGGGGCTTACCTTCAATCAATCTCTCCCTAGGCTAGAATTAGTAGCTGTGAACACTCTCATAGACATATCCACGCATTGACACCTCCAGCCAATAGAATTCCAACACTTAACTCTTTCTCTGGCTCATAAAATTTATGAGTGAGCCTGGACTGGCATCACATCACCCTATCCTAAACTGAGTCCTGCCTTTACTATAAAGACAATATTGGTTATTTGGTCAGCTGTATTCATCAGAGCAGGCAACTATCCTGCAGGGAAAGTCTCCTGAATGGTCCTACTGATAAAAAAATCACAACTCCATTCAAACCTGTGGCCTGTACCCTCTCTGGTTTTTTTCCATTTGGTTGCGCTTCTACCATGAGCTATCTCCCAGCCCAGAAGACAAGGAGGTGTCTCCTCTCCTCTTCCTTAAGGGACATGTAGTAGAGCTGGAAAAGGGCCTTGTGAGATAGTAAGAGCAGCATTGAGGGAGGAGGGAGAGGGGCTTTACAGCCAGTGAGGCTAAAAGTAGTTTAACAACCTGTGAGATGGGAAAACAACCAGCAGTTTTCAGGTGACTCCCTTAATGTTGTGGTTTGAGGCTTGGAATGGGGGCGTGACCTTCCAGCAACTGGGAGGACCCCAGGTGGGGGTG
This sequence comes from Merops nubicus, assembly GCF_000691845.1. Lineage (NCBI taxonomy): Eukaryota > Metazoa > Chordata > Aves > Coraciiformes > Meropidae > Merops > Merops nubicus. The sequence continues at coordinate 21,421 of NW_008596970.1, read as the reverse complement.
AACCATTGTATTCCCTCCCCTTCCCACACACACTCTGATAAGAGGCAGGGAGTGGTTTCTTATTTCACTCCTGCCTTGGAGCTCGGAGAGGGAAGTTGTCCTTTCACTCCGTGGGACCCTGGAACCATTTCTGAGGGTTTTGTATATTTTACTTTTTTGGTATTTTTTTCCCCTAATCTTTGTATATATTATTTTCCTTACCTCCCTTTTTCATTTTCTGTTCCTTGTTGAACAATATACTTCATTTTTTTTCCCAAAGTGTCTCTCTCTCTCTCTCTCGGGGGGGGGGAGAGGCGAGTACATAGTTCTGTTCCGTGTGGGTCCTGCCCTGAACCCCCTTTTACACGGAACCAGGACACTTAAGAAACTAAAAGTCTGCTGGCACTCAGGAGATGAAGTAAGGAGGGTGAAGCAGAGAGACAAAGGCAGGGTGAGGGCTAGGGAACAGTGAAGCAGTAAGGAAGGATAGCACACATCAAGGACGTAAAGGATGATTGAGATAGACAAGTCTGGTGCCTCCAGAGAAAGACAGAGAACATCAGCAGGTAGGATTCTACCAGGAGTGGCATACTGATGTCTATGCAGCCATGCATGTAGAGGAGTCTTGGGAGAACAGATGAAAGAACAATATCTGTGGATACATTGCATGTCAGAAAAGGAACAGTGTTTTAAATAAGAGAAGGGAAATAAAAAAATTTGGAAATGAGATCTGAAATGTTAGAGGAGTGGGAGACATTTAGATCTTTAGGGTCACATAAGGGCAACTCGCACTGCTGGAGCCTTTGGCACAACAGAAATTATTTTCCTCCAGCCTTGTGGGCAAAACAAGTTCACTGACTGGCAACTCCCTTGCAATCCCTTTCCAAAGAGAAAACAGCTCTTACTGCTTGATTTGTTCAGCTCAGAGTTGCAAATCTCACACTCAAGTCGTGACCCCCTCTCAACATTTAACTGTATTTTCTAAGGCCCCTGTCAGGAATGGCTGGGCCTCGCAAGATACGTCTATTCCTGCTTCAACTCCAAAACCAGCAAGGCACCAACACAGGTGAAGGAGGAGGGGAAGAACACAGCAACATGGCCAGGCTTTCACAGCAAGAAAGGAAATGCTGTGTAGGCAGCCTGGACCAAGCAGCCCTGAATTTTAATTAGCCCCTTTTCTTCTGAAGGGGTTAATACAATTGGAGGACTCGGACATTGGTCTGGCAGAAGGGAATACTGCAGGTGTGTCAGGATAGGCTAATTTTCTGGGAGAACAGGACTTTGGAAGGAGTGGCTACAGTAGTTAGACATGCTTGGGCATTTCTGAGGAGTCAGCCATGTTTTTCTATGCCATCTGCAAACTGTGACAGATTTTTTCACATCTAGAACATTTAATGTTGCCCGATGCATCAGCCGTATGCTTTATAGGTACCCCACTCTCTGAAGAAGTAATGTATTTCCTCAGGACACTCACACTACTACTGCCCATGAAAAGCATCTTCTGACAGCCCCAGAAGGTGAGCATTTGGGATGGTGATAGTTTAGTCAAAGGAGGATCCTGACTACCCCACAGGAGCCTCTAGAAAACAATTCAGGGGTCAAGTGTCTAACAGAATGGATTAAATAGCAGTAGCATGGGTTCAACTGTCTAGGAGTGTGTGCCAGGTAGTTTCTGTAGCTTACTAAGAAGGACCATGCAATTTGCTGGCTTTGCCACAGCTAAGAGCTCCAGCACAAGCCAGTATGCTAAGGGCTTTGTAGTACTGCTACAGCATAGGACAACAGGCTCGGTCCTGATGTTCCCTTCTAGTACATCTGCAATGCCTTCAACATGGAAAAATGGCAGGAATCAGCTTCATTTCTCAAATGGTAACATGCAGACTCTGTCTCCATTCTCCCCTCTCCTCATCCCTGTCTTTGGAGGCACCCATAGGCAAGCACTTGTCCTCTGCAGCTCCTGCTTAGTGTCAGCTTCTCAGAGACCAGTGATAGTTAGGCCCAGCTCTGAGAACAGCTCTTGCAACGCTTGCCCATATTAGATGAATGGCCAAGCCACCAGCCAGCTGGCATATGAAAATACTCATCCTTTCTACCAATAGACTCAAGGGATACTGTGTACCACCAAGGAGCTAATCAACTAAAAGCTTCCTAAGACTGAAAATCCTATGGTGAGTATTCTTGGTGTTGGGTTTTTTGTTGTTGTTATTGTTAAAATAAGTGCCTAAACAATACACTTAACCAACAAAGAGCAAATAGGGAAATTACGCTTATGAAGCAAAAAAAAAAAAAAAAACAAAAAAAAAACACCCAAAAAATAGCCTCTGGTGCTACAATCTTTTAAGCAAAGTCTGGCCTCATTTACACTGAGAAAATAAGCAAAGGGAAATAAATAAGATCAGCTGTGGGAAGGAGTCATGAATTTAACCATCCCGTTCTATCTCCCATTTTTCTGATTGCACTTTGTGAGGCATTTCAGTTTGGCGGCTGCAGTCTCCTGTGTGAAAGCTAAGCCCAAAATGCACACGTCCTGAGGTGCACTTAATCTTAGACCAGCAGAAAGAATGAAAGAGGTGTCAGGGGTGATACACAGCAGACCTGCCAGAGCCGCTTGCCGCCTGGTACCAAAGGAAGAGATTCTCGGCCTTATCAGATCTCCCTGGTAAAGACTGCACATTCCTAAGGAGGACCAGGCAGATGGATAACCTAAAGCCTTGGACAAGGGATGTGGAACAGTCCAAAGTGTCTTTGATCGGTTGAAAAGAGAGAGAGAAAAAAAAACTCTACCAAAAAAACACAAACAAACAAAAACACAACAAAAAACTACAAAACCCACATCGTCCCCTGTGCATGGTTTCCACCATTGCACTGCTCAGAGGACACGGCTGAGTTAGGAGTTAAGAATTCCTCCAGAGCAGAAGTGCTGATCAGATAACCTATCCAACACTGCACTTTAAAAATAGCATCCAGTTAATGTTGATTTTTTTAAAGCTGAGTTGTTATTACACGAGGAAGAGCAATAAGTTGAAAGAACTGAGTGCACTCTGCACTATCCTTGGTTCTTTCCTTTGCCACAGCGAGTGATAATTACGCTTTTGTTTAGGATAAGCATTGTTCTTATATTTTCTTAGTAATCTTTCCATTGTTTTTAAACTTGTGGTCGCACACCCCCAGAATTTTGCAGACTATTTCCAAGTGGTCCAAAACAGAAATAAGCATGTTATCACCAGGTGTAAGATCCTTCTGAAGTGTCTTCACCTGAAAGTTGCAAGGGCCCATGAACCTAAAAAGGTCTGAAAAAGTGTCACCAGTTTGGTTTATAAGCCTTGTACAGGATTACAAACACTGCAGAAGAGTAGTGTTGTGATCTAATTGAAAGTATTTGCATGCTGAGCATAGTAGTCTGTAAAATAAAAAGCCAATATGTCACTATCTAGACTTGTAATACAGAAGTACCATTAAGAACAGAAAATTAAGAGATTATATTTTCTACATTGTTTCAGTCAAGAAGATTTGAAGACAAAAGAAGAAAATAAAGCAAACGCTGGAATGTTCGCCAAAGTACAAACTAGCTGTGACCTCTTTAATGTATTAAATGAATTAATGCCTTAAATCTTCCCCCCCTCACCCTCAAATGTCCCTGTGGGAAGCAAAATTGTGCCATCTAGTGGGATTTAGACCAAATCTTAGCTCTGCATCCTGGACACTACGGACACCCTCCAGACCGTAGCTTTGAATCTCTTCACATTATAGCATGGACTTTTTTGGATTCCACTTTGCTCCCAAGTTCAAACCCCTTCTCTGCTACAGCTGCAGGGAAGGTCTTTTTGCACTACCAGGCTTAAGGGCAGACAGGCCTTTGTGTGCACAGAAGGGGGGAACATTCGAAACCTCGGCCGGGACTTATAGGATGGCCAATGTGTCATGAACAAACAATACAACTTCACAAGGGCAGGCTCTGAAAATAGGGGAAAGCAGAGGCAAACACAGCAAGGTTGGCTAGCTAGGTGGAAACTTTTCACTCTTTAAAGCAAGCAGCACTGGTGAGCCAAAATACAAAGGCTTTGTTTCTCCAGGGGCCAAAGGAGGTAAGGGGATACTCTCCTGCATGACATCCTAGTCTCTAAATTGGAAAGACATGGATTTGGTGGGTTGACCTCTCAGTAGATAAGGAATTGGCTGTATGGTTGCACTCAAAGAGCTTCAGTCAACAGCACGATGTACAGGTAGAGACCTGTGACAAGTAACGTTCTTCAGGGGTTGGTACTGGGACCAGTGGTGTTTAACATCTTTGTTGGTGACACGGACAATAGAATCACATTCATCTTCACAAAGTGTGTGGATGACACCAAGGTGTGTGGTGTGCTTGACATGCTGGAGGGAAGGGATGTCATCCAGAGGGACCCTGACAGGCTTCAGGAGTGGGCCCATGCCAACCTCATGAAGTTCAATAACGCCAAGTGAAAGGTCCTGCACCTGGGTGGGGGCAATCCCAAATACAAATACAGACAATGTGCAGTATGGATTGGGAGCAGTCCTGAGGAGAAAATCTTGGGGGTGATAGTTGATTAAAAGCTCAATATGAGGCAACAATGTGCAAGTGAAGCCCAGAAAGCCAAGGTATCCTGGGCTACATCAAAAGAAGCATGGCTAGTAGGTCAAAGGAGGTAATTCTCCACCTCTGCTTTGCTCTCATGAGATCACACCCAGAGCACTGCATCCAGCTCTGGAGCCCCCAACACAAGGAGGACATGAACTTGTTGGAGTGGCTCCAGAAGAGGTCCACAAAGATGTCTGGAGAGCTGGAACACCTCTCCTATGAGGATAGGCTGAGAGTGCCGGAGTTGTTCAGCCTGGAGAAGAGAAGGCTCCAGGGAGATGTCATTGTGGCCTTTCAGTATCTGAAGGTGACCTATAAGAAAGCTGGGGAGGGACTTTTTACAAGGGTTGTTGAGAGGATGAGGAGTAATGGTTTCAAAGTGGAAGAGGATAGATTAGAAATTAGGAAGGAGTTCTTTACTATGAGGGTGATGAGACACTGGAACAGGTTGCCCCGTGAAGTTGTGGATGCTCCATCACCAGAAGTGTTCAAGAGCAGGTTGAATGGGGCCTTAAGCAACCTAGTCTAGTGTGAGGTGCCCCTGCCCATGGCAGGGGTGGTAGAACTAGATGATCCTTAAGGTCCCTTACAACCCAAACAATTCTGTACTTCTATGATTCTGTGAAGTTGCTTTTTCATTTATCTGCTCGATCCCTGTTTCTTCTTGGCTTCTGAGTTGATGGGAAAGTTGGAGAAAACTATTTTCATGAGTATGGCTTGGTAAATTTGAAACATCAAAGCCATGGGGGTCACTATGGACAAAGACTCTCCTCCTTGCCAAGCAGCCAGCAACCTTAGCTTGCTACACTGCACAGCTGTAGAGCTGATGTGTTCAGACAACACTGGAACCCACACAATCTCAGTTTCTAGGATGCTTTTGTAACCTTAGTTAAGCAATAGGCTTAATATAGACTTCACTATGACCTCTTAATCTTTGCCCTTTTTGGATCAGTGTATCTTTATGCCAGACAATCATTTCACTGCTTACAATTTTTTTTCCTCTGTCCTAGTGATAGGACAGAGTCATATAATGTACCACTGCAATAGTAAATTGGTCCAAGTGTTGCAAGTGACTAACATATAAAACCTGATACATGCACATGTCTTCTGGGAGCGTTCATTATTGCCACTGCCACAACAGGTGAATGAGTAACCAGTATGGGTAAAAGTAAAGTTCACTGGCCAATCCTCAAATAATTAACAACCCTTTCCTCTACAGATGCTGTGAGAAGTGACCTTTTCAACAAAACGTAAGCTGGCTTTCTCCAACTCAAAGAATCCTCTGAAATAATTGGACCAGCTCTGCCCACTGGCAGAACTTTTGTATGAATCAACATGGACAAGAATCTTAAGAATGTTTTGGTCATTTCTTTTGGATTTTTACTTCTCTTCACTGCTTATGGAGGACTTCAGAGCCTACAGGTAAGTGGGGCACCTCTTACTGCTTGGTAAGACAGTAGGCCTGGAAGGGCAACAGGCCAGCTGGCAGTGTGAAACCCATCAGTCTTTCAATGGTTTCTCTGAGGAAGGGATGCACAGTATTTTTTATAAAATGGGTTAGGATATCAACTTGCTGCAGGTTAGTATTCCTCACCTAGATCCATAGCATTTACTAAATATTTTATTCTAATACATCTCAAACAGTTTGGATACTTGTGTTGGACTACTTCTTTAGGTTCATAAAAGTTGTCTGAATGAAAACTAAATTTCTCTGAGATTTTTCTCAAAAGAAGATAGTGCAAAACAGAAAACAAATTCCATTTCTGGAAAGGGTTTGGTTTTAATATTTCTGAATTGCTATAATTTTGTTATTATACAGAAATGTAAAATAATAAATATGTATGGCCAATGAGTTAGATGATTAAAGTGTAAAATAGAAAAATTCCTGGCACTGTGATATAATATAATAAGAAATATTTTGAATCAAAAGCAGCTGTGGCTTGAATTGGCATTAACATCTTCAAACACAGTAACAGAGATGGGTTTCTAGAATGACTTGGACATTCAGGGTACCATCAGAGCTCTCTTGTCTAGTATAACAAAAATAAAAGACCGAGGCTTACTGTTGTTGTCTATGAATACTTCACAGTAGATAAACACAAGGAGGAACTTCTCAGAGTAGAAGACTGCTGGTCTAATAACAAGTAAGTAGATATAAGCCATACATGAGTAATTTTAGGCAGGATATTAAACAATGACCCTGATCAATTGGGTCAGATTTTCCCACCGGTGTGGGAATCTGTGTGCTTTAGAGGTGGAGCTTGATACACAACATCATGCACTTGTTTGCCACAACAAGGAGCTGACCTCATTGCAGGAAGAGTTCCCTGCTACCTCTGTACACCTGTAGCGACCTGCTGTCTCTGCTCTCTGTACATCTCTCTTCTCTCCTTGAGCAGTTTCTGTTCTCTGACACTGTCAAATTCTCGGTTCAAGGAGGTTCTGCAAAAACAATCCAAATAATGGATGGAGATGTTATGAGCAGGGCAGACTAACAAGGCAGGGGAAGATAAATCCAAGAAGCTGTGAGTCAGCCACACCATCTGAAATGGTGCACGGCTAGGTTAAGTGATGAAAAAAAGCCTGCCCTAATGCTGCAGGAAGGAGTGATGCTGACTGACAAAGCAGGCCTCTTTTCTCTCCATTTTGTCTTGGCAGTTAAAAAGGAATTGTTAAGACACAATCAAAAGTCACCTATTTTATTGTATTGTAGTCTGCAGGAGAAGCATTAAAATGTTTTATCATTTATTTCAATACCCTCCTCCCTCAAAAAAAATGCAGTAAGAATTGAGCTAATAGTATGATTTTGGAGGCCTAGCTTCTAATTTTTAGAAGCTGTAGCTGAGAAAACCAGGCATATGGTGCTTCAGAAATAAGACCTCTGTGATCAGGAAGCCTCTTTGGCTGTTTACAAAACAGCCATTCTGATTCTCAGATACGTTGTCATTGCTCAACAGCCTCCTGAACCTCACTGTCCTGATACCTGCTTCTCACCAAGGGTACTGCATGGCTGCTACCATGGTTCTGCATGGCTGGAGCACACAGCCACCACAGGGCTTGGAAGTGCTGAGTGCAGCTATGAGCAGCCCCACTCTCCTCCAGCACTCTCCAGTGCTATCCCCCCAGCATCCATTCCCCCTTCCAAAATTGTACTGGATCGCATCAGACTTAATAAAAACAAACAGAAAAATATTGATAAGCAGCACCTTGACCTTCTCACTGCAACTTTCTCAGTACCAAGACAAGGGGAAAACTATTTTGAGCATAAAAACATACAACCTGGTTAGATCAGTAAAAAAGTATTCCTCCCTTGTGAAAATGTGGGTGTGTCAATTACTTTCAACTGCAAAGGGCTGCTGTAAGCATATTAGGCTATTCAGACTTTGGACTCTGAAGAACTTAGAAATTATGAGACCTGTAGTTTAAAGCAAAGAACCTTCCACTGCCTTGCAACATAGACCTGAGGATATTCTTGCCTGAGACAAAGTATGAGCCAAGAAAAGAGGTTATCCTTCATTCAGCTTGCTTTCAAAGAGAAATTCAAATTAAGTACATTAAATACTCTCAAGTCTGGCTTACAAAAGCTTTGAATGTGAGCAATCCTCTCCTGGTTTTGTATCATAGCTTCGTAAATGTGCTATCACTGTGAGGAAAACCTTCAATCCACAATCAGGCTGCTTTGGGGAAATGAGACAGTAATACCCTGTTCAAGCTTCTGTCTATTTTTAGTTCTGCCAGAAGCCACTCTCTGTACACCATAGTAGCACGTGCCTGTGATAAATTTGTCTCAACTGCTGTTTTTGTCCATGCAGAGCAGTCTCCACTCAGAAGAAGGCCTGGGCGTTGCTTCCCTAAGCGTTCTCTATGCAGCACTCATCTTATCATCCATGTTCCTCCCTCCAGTCCTCATCAAGAAGCTGGGCTGCAAGTGGACCATGGCAGGCTCTATGTGCTGCTACATCGCATTCTCCTTGGGGAACTTCTATGCTAGCTGGTACAATTTAAAAACACTTTAACCCTCTCTGTTGTGTTGGGAGAAAATTATTAAGGGTAATGTTCTTTCTTCTTTTTCTTCTCAATTCCTACTCTGCATCTGTGTTGCAGATTCGAAAGCTGGATGCAAAAAGATGTAACCTTACAAGAAACAGGGATAAATAAATCCAGTAGCAGGTGAAGCAGAGAGGTGAAAATGTGCAAAAAGCCAGAATGAATGTTATCCATCTGCCTACTTGAAGCTGCTTCTCTAACTCATGCATGTAGCAGAGACTTCCCTTCAGAAAAAAAAAAAAAAAAAAAGCCCAAACACACACCACCACAGAAATTTAAAAATCCAAATGACTTTTAGGACTTTTTTTAAAAGAGTGAAGGGAAGGCTGTCATCCAGCCAGTGGCTCTGGGAACACAGGACCACAGGCCAGCTCCTGCCTTGCCCTTTCAGAGGTGGATGAACAACTGCTCTCCAGTGACAGAGGACACAACTCTGTTGAGAAAAGTTGTTGCGATCCATCTTTTGAAGGGCAGATGCAATTTAATTCTCAATTACAAGAGGATAAGACACATGAGCACAGATCCAGCCAGTCTAGCCTAGACCTAACCCCTGGGCACAGCTGGGAGCACCTGCACATCCTGAACTTCACAAAACTGGCACTTTCTTGGTTCCATGTAATAGTTTTATTGAGTCACACAAAGGATATATCTATTTCTTTGACATCTATTTTTGCCTTTGGATCTGTTGTGTTTTTTACCATTATTATGGTAATGAATAATAACTATGCTAAATAAAGTGTTCTTTGACAGGTACACACTAATTCCTACCTCTGTGATCCTGGGCTTAGGAGGAGCACCACTCTGGTCTGCCAAATGCACTTACCTCACCATTGCTGGCAATTCGTATGCTGAGAAAGCAGGAAAAAATGGAAAAGACATTATCAACCAATACTTTGGGGTCTTCTTTCTGATATTTCAGTCCTCCGGCATCTGGGGAAATCTTATCTCATCCTTGATATTTAGCCAAGCTTCCACCCAAGGTAAAATATATCTAAAAAACTTGGTGCTTCTTTTTATGATCATCTAGTTCTAGACAGTTAAAAGGTAGATTTCTGGAGCTGAGCCTCAAGTGCCTTCACAGTCAGTGGAAACAGGTCCTTCTGTGACTCAGCTCATCTGAAGGTAGATGTCTGAAATAGATGGGCTACACTGCTCTCTGGAAGTGTCTATTTTCTACCAAATCTTCATCAGGTATAAAGAGAGTTCAGACAACTAGCTCAAAAGTAGATGTTTACTGAATTCCTTTTGAATTCCACCCCTGTGTTGTAAAGCATACATAGACTGCTGCCAGTGAGAGTCTTTCACATCTGACCTCCACTGAAAGTGAACTAAAACAAAAGGCAAACCACCAAAGCAGTTTTTTTTTCACAAAGCTTGTAGTATTGGATTAATTTCCTATTAAATATTCAAGGTTAGTCAAGCTGATGCTGGTGCTTGCTGAGTATGAGTACTTTACAGAATTTTCAAGAAGCAATAGAGGTAGCTGCTGGCAGGAGTCTGCATGCCAGGGCTTCTCTGCAGTATTTTGGGCTCAGAGAGCAGATGCCAATGTTGCCTGAAGAAACCACTCAACAGCACTGCCCTCATCTCCTGTGCTTGTAATTGGTCTAAGTTTAAATGGGCACTTCTGAAGTTATATTAATACTTGGATGCCACCTTATTCAAAGTGCTACAGTGTATTATCATGGCAATCTCCTGTGTATTCCCAGTCCTGTCAAAACTGGAACAGGATGGACATGGAAAGAGCTTTCCATATACACTGCTACTATGAAGAGCAAGAGGTTACCTCTCTTCCCTGGCTGAGTTACGCAGTGTGTCCTCTGGAGTGTATTCAAATAGGTCTTAGGTTAAAACTAAATGTCAGGGAGCTGGCATCAGCTTTTAATCTTTGAATCCTTGGGTTTATGGCAAAGTAGTTGTCAGAAGGTGCAATACGTATGGAGAATCACACTTCCGTTAAACCCAAGTGGCTACAGATGAAACTCCATCAAAGCAGAATGCTAAAGGACTGTACCAAGTGCAACAGAGCCCTCCTGGCCTCATCACTGAGACAGATGATGTCTCAGGAGGGACCATCTGTTCTGGTTCCACCTCCAGGGCAGAGGCTGTGGTGCAGCTGGGGGGTCTGCACAGACTGGAACCATTTCACTTTCCTCTGACTCACAGCACACATGTCAGTAAGAGGATTAACATTTTTTTTCTTTTAAATCCCCTCCTAATTTTGCATCTGAGGATGTTCCTTTCAATTCTGAAGAAACAGTTTTTATCAATTACATTGGATTTCAGGAAATGCTGTGTTCCTGGAAGGTGGGCTGTGAACAGCCCTCAAAGCCAAAGGCCTTGCAATATCTTCACAACAGTGATGAGCAGTCATACCACAAGCTTCCCAACTGTGCCTTCTCATTGAGACTCAGTTTTTATCTAGAGAAGCTTCTGGGAGATCAACGGGCTAAGGATTTTGGTCACTCACTTTTCCACTCCTTTGAGAGTCCAACACAGGGGTCCACCCATATTGTCCATGTACATAAAATGTATAAATTCACTGAGCAGCTGGAAAGGTATGGCATGAACCAAAATGCATAAAATTCAGACATGCATGTACACTTGACCTATTGGCTGCATCACTGCATCCAGACACAGCATGAAGTAACACTACAAGAGAAGACAGTAATCAATGTAAATTACAAGGGTAATCCTTTCTCATTCATCAGTATTGCAGCCTTATTTCCAGAGAAACAGAGCAAACCCTGCCTGGCAGCTTCCATATCACTAATTCCATGCGCATCTTCATCCTCAGATGATGCATGAACAGATAAACCTTGTTTTACATACTTCCAATCTTCACTTATGTGACTCCTGGCAGCTTCCATATCACTAATTCCATGCGCATCTTCATCCTCAGATGATGCATGAACAGATAAAAAAACCTTGTTTTACATACTTCCACTCTTCACTAATGTGACTCACCTTTGCAAATGGCAATTTTGCCCAGGGTTTGTTTGTTCAAAACTGTAGTGGTAGCCATTGGCTATAATAAGGTAATGACTTTTTTTATGTTATGAAGTTTTATCTGATGTTGAACCTAAAGTTGTTTATGAAGCTGGTTAAACAGCTGATTCACATTACAGCAACTTGGACTGGAAAAAACTGGGAAAGACACACTAAAGCTAGTTACACAATAACCCTAATTGAAACATTACAGATCAAGTCCTGTTTAAGGAATTGGACGAGGTACACTGTATTGCCCTTGATTATGTTTGGACCAGTGACAAATTCTGCAGTGAAAGCACTGCATGCTTTTCTGATCATCCCTCCCCACTACACAGCTTATCCAGAGTCACACTTTTGGTTAGTCTATTTTCTTTACAAAAAGGGTACTGGAGGAAGTGGGCATGGTGTCATGGTTACACACCAGGTGCCTGCTTGAGTTCCTGCATGTGTGCAGCTTTGACACATGCCCAGCACAACACTGATGGGATGAACAAAGCTAAGGTCTTACTCCAAACCCTGCCAAACTGTTCTACTTTTAAGCATGTTCTCAAAGAGTAATAAAGCCAGTAATAAAGTAATAAAGCCATGAAAAGCTGATTTCTCGCAAGACTGCATTAGTGGGTAAGTGTAATTTGAATTTCTAAAACAACAAGATGTCTCAAAGTGGTTTCTATTCCCATAATGTATACAGTGATTATCTGGAGAGGGATAATTTTCTCTGGCTATAAGAACTCAGGTCCGTCAGTTCAGTGGCAGTGCAAACTGAGGGACCTGCCTTGTGGGATATTATGATTTAGAGGTACAGACATACACTGGAACTTTAAATACTGCAAACTGAGTTAGGATCACATTTGAGCCCCTGGCTTTAGTCCATGTCTCCATGTAATTATCAATTCAGCATTCTGTCTCGAGCAACTGTTCCTGTCAAACCAAATTTTTGTTTGTTAAACTGGGATTCTGAAGTTAAACATCTCTAATCAGGAAGGACTTAAACCAGGACCAATCGCCAAGCCCTGGATTCCCTTCTCCTTATATCCTTACAAATAGTATGCACTTATGTGATCTCTTCCCTGACCTGCCTTTCTTTTGATTCTTACTGAATTAGTGGAAATCTCAGAAGAAAACCTGGAATGCTGTGGAGCATATGACTGCATGACTGACTCCACTAACACCACGGGGTCAGCTGAGCCCCCCAGCTCCTTAATCTACACTCTGCTAGGGATTTACACTGGTAAGTAATCCACACAGTCTTTAATGAATAGCACTGATGGGGAACCTATTACTTGCAAAACTTAGCATGACCTAGCAGATTAAGTTTCCAGCTTCCTCCTTTGATCCAGTTGCTGAAAGGAAACAAGATACACGTGGGCCGGCAGCTCTCCTAGTTTCAAATGCTCTGTGCCACTGCTGGGTCATTTTTGCCCAAAGGAGTAAGACATTCTCTACGTTTTTCACCTGGAATAAAGCTGGGGCCCAGCATGGTGACCCCACTGTTTCACCCAATGCACGCCCACGTTGCAGTTAGAGGATTACAGCAGTTTATCTAGTTATGCATGAGATAGGTAGTTTTAAAATCATGATCTTCAGGGTCAGCAATAGTGAACCGGTTACCAATGGCATTGAGGGGATTTATACACACACACAGAGGTCCAAGATGCTAACAGCAGCCCAGCTAGTGGTACTTGAACTCACCAACTTCTAGTCATGTGGGGATACCTATCAGAACTGGCTGGTGTCCTGCCACATGTATAGCAGCTTTAGCACAAGAAGTGCACTGCAATTAGAGGCAGACCTGAACTACAGCTCCCAGGACATGCAGTCTTTGAGGGGGGGAGTTCTTTTGATTCCTGCTGAGATTTTACAATTTCAGTCAATTCTCAGCTGTGATACTTCAATTGTAATATCTTAGTGTGAAAGGCAAAGATAAAAAGAAGCGCTAGGTGCATTGTTATATCTCCTGTTTCATAACTACAGCTGCTACAGACCTTCCTTGCATAAGGCTAGAAAGAAATCAAAGACAGGGAAGGCTGATGCCATCGCAAATTGAGAAGACATTAAGTAGTTGTGCAAAGATTCATTCAGTGAGGAAAGTTCAAAAAGTATCCAGCTCAAAAAAGTTATTCTCTGAATAAACCAGAAGTATCTGGCAAGGCAATATCTCACCTTTACTCTGTTAAAATGTCTTTGCAGTCTGTGCACATAGATGCACTCTCTACACTGAGACAGATGCACAGAATTTGTCATATGCTCAAACAGAGTATGTGATCTGGCCAGAGCCAGCCCTCATCAGAGAAGGGCAATGCAGAAAACCCTCCCTCCTTCCCCAGCCTCCATTCCTGATTGGAAAGAAAACGTAAAGAAGATTCCTCTGCTTCCTGGCCAGAGTGTGCTGGAGCTGATGCCTTTCTGCTAAAGGCAGGTTTGGCTCACAAGTTTAAATTTAAATTTGATGACTAACATATACAGCACTCCCTTAGGATTTGCTCATGCAAAATGAATGCAACCCTGCTGTCTACTGACCCCGCGTCAGTAGGGTTTCATTTTTCTTTCAAGCTCTTAATAAAAGCTATGTCTTTTCCTACCTCGAGGGAAACCAAACAGATGAGACATTTAAAAAATGTCTGTGAATGAAATATTTAGCTGTTTGGTTGTTGAATACATATTTTTCCCAGCTTGGGTGGAGATAATAGTGGATAAGGCTTTTGTTGTTTAGTTTTCTCAAGGACTGTGGATGCTTCTATTTATGTTCATACCAACCACTATTAAGCCATGCAGCTACTTATCTCCTATAATTGCTCTTGATTCATTTGACGTATTTGTTAGAATATTTGTCCAGTAAATGTGGATGTTCTGTTCTCATCCATGTAAGTCCTGGAGATAGCCCATAAGCACTAATAAACACCCTGACAGAAACAGCAATGACTTACATCAAGAAGATCAGCTCAGCCACAGTGGAGAACCAGGACACTGTCAAACACAATTTCATTCTAGGATACATGGATGAGAAATTGAGTCAATCAACTGTAATCCACTAATCTATTTGGACATTAAAAGTTCACAGAAAAGAGCATGCCCATACACAGCAACATCAGAGCACATTCAACAGGCAGTGTGAATGGGAAGATGTGCCTGGTTCTCCTCTTACTCTGAGCTGCACTTGTTTCCATGGGTGGAACTCCAGTCAGCATGAGAGAGGAAATACAATCATGCCTTGCATCTGTAAATGAGTTATGAATCTGTGGCTGCTTCATGTATATTAGGAGACACAGTTATTCTTGATAACATGAAAAAATTGTGTTGATTCACTCCACAAGGAACAAAACTAGACTGATACATACATGACCGTTTTGTGATTATCTGCCCCATGTAATCTTTCATATGCTGCTTCTGCTAGGAAATTATAGGCTCAAAGCTGTAACTTCCACTATTTTAAAGTTACCCAGAGTTGCTTACTATCATCTATAAAATTACACATACTCCATACTCAAAGCATGGCTCCAAGGTTACAAATGAAAAAGGCAACTTATAGTGGGATCCCAGAGAGCAGTTCTACCTCTAGCCTTTTATTTTTCTTTCCACGCATTGGAAGGAAGATTCCCTCCCAGCCATGAAAACCTTGGCACTGGAAGTGACTATTTCCCTCTCGTGTTGACTTAAAGCCTCTCAATAGCTCCAGAGGGAGCTGTTTCTGGCCAGCTCCCCGTGCCTGTGACCCCTGGCTTGCCCTGGAAGGGTGAGGGATCACCCCGCGCGGCCGTGCCGCTGGCCCGGCGGCTGTCACAACAGGCCACTCACAGCTAAGCTGAGGGGATTTGCGAGGCCTGCAGCTGCAGGCAGAAGATGCCAACGTATCTCAGGCCTTCTTGTTTACACAGAAATGGCCTTTACACGGAAGCGGAATCAGAGGCATCTGCCAAAACATCCCACAGAGAGCTAAGCACTAAGGCAGAACAATAATGGCAGCAAGCAACTTCCCATCATTCTTCCAGCATTCCTCAGTTTTTCATTAATTTTTTTTTTTTTTTCAGCTAGTGGTGTGCTAGCTGTGCTGCTGATTGTTATATTTCTGGACCAGATAAAATCTGACCAAGCAGAGACTGAGAAAGAAATACTAGAGAAGCCATCCTTTTGGTCTACGTTCCTAGCAACTTTCCAGCACCTTAAAGATAAAAGACAGTGTCTTCTAATCCCTCTGACAATGTACAGTGGGTTTGAACAGGGATTTCTTTCTGGTGACTACACAAAGGTGTGGATGAAAATGAATATCTATTTCTGTCTGCTTGGGTTCTGTGCCTTTGTGTCTTACTGTTGCATTTGATCTACATTTCATTGCTAAATGAAGACGTGTTCAATGGTGATATGCAGTTTGCTAAATTACTGCTTACTTCTACTTGAATGAACTCTGAGTGACATCTTCAAACAGGAGAGGCCAGCAGTAAGTGTGTCCTTTGGAACAGCCTCAAAAAGAATGCTGCAGAGAGTTTAACTCACCAGTGGAGGCCACAGCAGAAGAGCTACAGGTTCAAACTCTTCAGCTTGTTGTAAATAAGCTGGGAGAAGCGCCAGAAGTCTGCAAAGCTTTAATATCTTCCTTCCTTCTGGTTTCCCTAGAGTTTGTGTAAGTGCAAGTGAGCAGATATACCTTGTGCTTTATTTTGACAGCCTTTACAGTAAGAGGGCTAATCCTCAACATGGCTGGCTGAAAGCCCTCACCCATCACTAGTGCAACAGGTCCAAGCCCCGCTGGACTGAAATGATCAAAACCAACTCTGCTCCTTCAGCTTCTCTACAAATGTAGACAGAAGGTGTGTTCTTGAGAAAGCCTCCAAAGAAAGGGGGGGGGCAATCTTCCCGAGCTGCTTATTTGACACTAAAGCTTCCAAACCTTCCATATAAGCAGATGGAAGAGTGCACTTGCTGCCATGTTTGAATGGATTGAAAGGGGCACTCCACGGCCACCTCCATTGGTCATATGCTTTTATAGGTGAGGTTCTCTTAATTTCTCGGGAGCAGCTTTGTAATGATCATAGTGCTGACTGTCAGTTTTCATCTCTTGGGCTATCAAGGGAAGGGCACAAAATCCTAGTGCCTCTTCCAGGAGTTTTTTTTCTTTATAGCAAGTGGTGCTCTGACATCTTCTGCTTGCTATTGCTCTGTTTGCATGGCACCAGTCTGATTGGTAACTGGGTTAGGAATATTGCTGCTGAAGGCCAACTGTGTTGATATGCCAGGGACTTCTCAGCAAACTCTGTAGCTGTGCTCCTTTGATCTCATCCATGCTGGCTATTTACCAAATACTCAGACTAAGACCCTTGAGCCCTAACTGCATATTTTCACTGAGGAAAATGTGGCACCACTTTCTCTTCTCTTCCAGACATACGTGACCTGTGCCCTCGGGATACATTATGTTGGTTATGTGATGATCTGCTTTGCAGCTGTAAATTCCCTCTGCTCTCTGCTCTTCGGAAAGATCTCTCAGTACACGGGTAGAAAACTTCTATTTGCATTAGGTATGTAAAGGTCACTTGAAGGACTGATCACTTCATGTAATATATAAAAGCCAGTGCTCCCCTCTTTGCATGCACTACAAAGGGAGAGCTCACTGACAGCTATCAATTAAAACCAAAGTCAATCTGGTGGCAAACTTCATTTGTGAGAAGAGAGACAGAACAGTTAATCTCTGCCTTATAGTCATTGCCTTACATCACCTTGCTGGTGGTGTAGTTCATTCTGCTTTTGAGGGTGCTAGCGACTCAGAAAGTGCCCTACAGCTCTAATGCACCCAGTGATAAATGATCTTACAATGAGATCTCTACGCCTGGGAAAGATTTCTCCACTGAGATGAATCCTCCTCACTTTTATGGGGCAAAAGCAACTGAGAATCTTGTGAGATACACTGTTGATTTGAGTCCTAGGGGATGGTGAACTTGCAAATTCCAGCAAACAGTCTGAGAATTTCAGAAAAAATTTTAAGAGTTGGCATGGTGTCCTTCTCACTACTTGTTCTATAGGGAGAAAACTAAAAGAAAGCAGTATGTCAGCGTGTTAGGCTAGACTAACTTGAGGGCTTGCATGGGTCAGTAATTTTCAGGTTGCCATGAGATTTGTATATTTAAGAACATTCCCTCTTTAGAGAACATTATTCCAATGAGTAACAGAGCAATGGGGGTAGAAAAATACCAAGCAGTATTTCATTTGTGTCCCAGTATCCACAAAGCATACACATGAAGTGTACTACCACCTTAATTCCCCCACACAGTAGCCTGTGTTAGTAGAAACATCACCGAGTCAAAGTGCATCTAGACATTCCCTCCACATGAAATTTCAAACCCTGGCAAGGAAGAAGAAATTTAGAGTCCTCTATGGTAGTGACTAGTTCAGAGGTTATTCTGTATGTGTCTTTCCTAAGTGCATGCCTCATTCTATGGGACTCATTTGTTATTTAAAACCCCCCAACAAATAATAACAATAATCATCATCAAACTATAATGTTAGTAATGCAAGACCTCTGAATATCTCAGTTCTGTTTAGTGGTCTTTTTACTCAGCTTCCCTCCTGGGGGAGGAACCAGTAACTCATTTACAAACCGATCTGAAAAAGAAAGGAAAAAAGGGGAAAGTCACCAAACCCTCTACATATCCTTAACTATTTCCTCTGGCCCTGAAAGGGAACCTGTGTTTAAGGACTAAGCAAAGAGAGCAGAAGGGTAATTCCTCCCCACTCCCACTCACCTCACATGGGGACTGCAAGTCTTTCAGGAGCACATTCTCCTCCTCAGGGGCAGTTCTTGTGCTTTGTGCTAACAGTCATATCAGCACCGAGGATCTCTCAGCTCAGGACACTGCTCAGAATTATTAATTGCAGACTGTCAAAGGACTGCTTTGTCTTGTGATATCAAACCAGTCAGTGCAAATCTCAATGAACCAGGAAGATTTTAAAAATGCCTTTTGCTCTAGATGGGGGAAGTATTTTAAAGTGTTATCTACCTCTGTCTGTTCTGCTTATACTTGTATTTATGTTTCTCTTCTTTCCTTCTAAATCAACAGCCACAGTTACAAACATTGCCTGTATAATAGCACTATTGCTGTGGAAACCCCATCCTAAGCAGCTTGCTGTGTTTTTTGTCTTCCCCGCTCTTTGGGGCCTATCTGATGCCATTTGGCAGACACAAACTAATGGTAAGTCCTGGTGATAATGAAATATATTCTCTTGAGATATAAAAATCTGCATGTTTGTATTTATAAAACAACATGTGCATAACAATGATAAAGGGTTTAGTACAGCATCTAAAAATATGTTAGCTCATTGGAAAGCAGAAGAAATAAGAACAAGTTCAGAATACGAAAGTAAAATGCTCATTAAATTTTTCCAAGATAAAGAGAGAACACCGTAGAAGATAATGGGTATTAAGAATAAATATTCTGGAGGAGTATGAGTATTTCAGAGAAAATTATAAAACTAAGAATGAGACATTTAGTCTGTCTTTTGCAATAAAGGAGAGCACTGTGGACAAAAAAAATGAACTCAAAGCTCAGCAACAAAAGAAGAATAAAATTGGCTGTTAGGAGTTATTAGGAAAAAAAACTGAAGAAGACCACAGAGAGCAACATTATGCAGCCAAATAAATCCATGCAGTTCTGATTTGCTCCATTTCAAAAATCATAATCCTACCTTATAAGGCATAAGGCAGCAATAAAATGGAACAGAGTCATGGGAGACTTCCATTTGAAGGAAGACTAACAAGCTTGAATGGTTTAGCTTGGACAAGTGATAAGTAAGAAAGCAGTCAGTAAGATCATTAATAGTATGGAGAAGGTGATTAGAAATTCACTATTTCTCTCAATAACAGAACTAGTGGCACCATAATAGAGTTATCAGGCAGCAGGCTTTATAGAAATCAAAAGAGCATCAAAATCCTTTTTCCACACAATGTGTAATAAAAGTATGGAAGTGACTGCCAAAAATGAAAATGTTTTGAAGGTGGAATTGCACCACTTCATGGGAAAATGTTCTCGTGGGCTATTAAAGCCTGGTGTCCAGAGGAAATCTCCAACTCAGAAAGTCCCCATGTCTTTGATTGCCAGAGTCAGGAGGGCACTGGGGGGGGAAGATCACTCTATACTTGCCTCATTTCTTAAACTCTTGACCTAGGAGTTTGTAACTGGAAGTATACTGTTGGACTTCTTATCTGATGCATGACAGTTGTTCTTAGAATCTTTCATGTTCTTCTGCTTGGGGATACAGGGCAATTACTATGTACTGACAGCTCACTTAATGAGCTAATACATACCCATCTCTGTAAATGACCATTTATATTTATCCCTCAATCAAAACTAGAGTAAGTTCTCTTACAGAGATAAAAGACAGACTCTAAAATGCTGGAGAAGTCAAGAGAGATGTCTGTGATACCTCAAAGTCTGCTTGTAACTCTCAGTCACACTCCTTTTAAATCGATGCCATAGCCTGTATCAGTGACACTGTTAAATGCTCTCCCACCTGCTCCCCTATTTGGTCTCTTATTTCATTAATACTGTTTTCCTCTTTTTCAAATTCCTATTTGGCAGATGCCATAGGAACTTGTATGTGACATCTCATCTGGGCCCAGCCTCCCTCCCTCCAGTCCCTCTGGTTACTTCAGCAGTTGAGATGATCCCATTCACTGTATAAATTATGTTCCGTGCCGAGAGCCAAAGGGAGAGCACCACAGTCCTTCACCCAGCACTGACAGTGATCCCCTTTCAAGCACATGTAGAGTCCCCACCTCTACACACAAGGAAGTGACCAGCCAGACTTCTTCTCTGTTCCTCCAGTTCATATCCCTTAGATAAGAGCTCATGCATTCATCAAGGGACACCCTCTCATCTTCTCTCATCCCAATTAACAGCCTTGTGCCTCTGGTGCACTTCTAAATCAGTGGTCTCATTATTCAGGTTCATGGAAGGACAACATCAATGAGGATTTGCGCTTTCTGAAGTAAAGCTGTTCATTCATTTCCTGCTTCCTCAGCCACAGTCTTCCTGATTGTTCCTCAGGATTCTTCTCAACACTTTGAGAGCTTTCCACCAAGATAAGAAATCTGTTCTTTAACCTGCTTCTCTCTTTTCCAGAAAGCCTTGACTTCAGACACTTAGCTTCTTTCAGAATCACAGAATGGTTGAGGTCAGAAAGGACCTCTGGATGTCACCTGGTCCAACTCTCTTGCTCAAGCATGGCCACCCAGACAAAACCAGTTACCCAGCACCATGTCCAGTCAGCTCTTGAATATCTCCAGGGAGGGAGATGTCACACCCTGTCCAAGCTACCTGTGTCAGTGTTCAGTCACTCTCACGAGTGAGAAATTTTCCAGATGTTCAGGAGGAACCTCCTATGTTTTAATTTGTGCCCATGGCTGCTTCTCCACTTTTCTTTGACACCACTGAAAAGAGCCTGGCTCTTTGTGCCCTCTCTTCAGGAATTTATATACATTTGAGATGTCCTTTGAGAAGAACATCTCAGTAAGATCCCTCCATGTCAGACAAGAAGAACTCCATGCCCCTTGTGCCCTCATTAGGAAAAAAAGGGATAAGTACAGAGCCCCTGAGTGTCAGAGAAGGTGGCTGGGAAGTGTCTGCAGTCCCAAATCCCCAGATGGGGCATAGACAGTGGACAATGTTTCATGCTTTGCTTGATGGCCAGAGAGCTCTGCAGCTCTGTGACAAGACTGACCTCTGTTACAGCATTGTAACAGGTCATTTCCATTCCCAGATTCATGCAAGATACTGGTGAAAATTTCACATTTGTATTATCTGTGTTCCTTATGCTTACACA
>NW_008596969.1:0-418 GCF_000691845.1 Merops nubicus | reverse complement strand
GATGATGAAATACCGGAGGTGAGCTACGAGGGCACAGTGTCCTTCAGCTGCAGGCAGGGAGGAGCAGGGGGTGACAGCTCAGCAGCTTCAGATCAAAGGCTTGGCAGGAAACCCGCAAGCAAGGACCACCCTGGAAATGCCACAGCACGTGGACAGAGACATTTAACCTATCGGGGTACGGGTTTAGAGCGTGGGTATGCAGTGTTAACCAATCCAGGTGTGTAAACTATGCGTGATCAGTCACTGAGTGTATAAATACAGCAGCTTCTGTGCATTAAAGCGGAACACTGATGAACTTTCTGTTAAGTCTGTCTTTGATTCTGGGCTCCCCGCAACAACAAGTGGTGCCCTCCCAACGTGATTTGATTTTTCAGAACGGGACAGCGGTGTAGTTAACAGGGTGCATCGGCATGGAGTT
>NW_008596968.1:4270-4821 GCF_000691845.1 Merops nubicus | reverse complement strand
ACCCCTGCCCATAATTTCTGAGAAGAGTTGCGTAAGCGCGAAGGACTGATAAAATAATTAACATATGAAGCAGGAATAGGCGGGGTTAGGTAATGAATATGTATAGGCGTCACATGAATATGTATTGTTTCACTGTATAAATGTGGGAGGACTTGCCTTTTCGGGTATGCACGTTTGTGGTGGAGAGATCCCCCGTGCATCTGCGCGCAATAAACATACCTAATTTATAACTTTCGAGTTATAGAGTCTGTTTCTGTACGTCACTGCATCCTAAGGAATATTTACTCTTTTCATTTTCTGTGCACCTAAGTTTCTCCAAATTTGAGAGGTTACTAGCTCCCACAGCCATATCTGTTCTGAACATAAGCAAAGGTGATTATGTTGTCCCAAAAGTGGATTCTTTACCCAGTGTGTAAATTCCAATCCACACACAGAGACAAGGTACCAAATTTATTACAATCTTTCATAGGATCAGCTGCTAGCAGGCTAATGCCAGGAGAACTAGCACCCCATAGGAACAGAACAGAGAATATTTATACACTGGGGATAGA
>NW_008596968.1:591-4184 GCF_000691845.1 Merops nubicus | reverse complement strand
GTGGGATGGGGTGGTGGTAAATCGATAAAAGGATGCTTTAGCTTAGGGGTTTGCTTTAATTACCCCTAAGGTGGAGCCAGCTTATCAGTCCAGCAATTATTACCCTAAGCACAGCCATTCTGAGTCCCGTGTAACAATTAGACTTTGATATGTTCTCAGTGAAAACACATGGGAAGCGTGCCTCAAAATCCATAGATAGCTTTGAAAAATTCAACCCTTTCTCTTCACCTGCTCCCATTTCAGCACAAAAAAGAAATGTTTTTCAAGTCTGCCCTTCTCTGGTCTTGGGCTGTGCAGCTGAGGAGGAGACAACATGCAAGGTCTGACTCTTTCAAACATTTGGCAGCTGAAAAGATCATCAGGAGAGGCAAATCGAAACAGTACTTTTGCAAATGGTATTTATCTTTTTGTGTGTGTCTATATTCTACTTCTCCACCTGCCTTCAAAGGCAAGCTGATAAAAAGGATTTGCTTGGCCTTTTTGTTGCTGTAGAGGGAAGAGTGCCATTTGTGTGTGGTGCTACAAGACAGATGCTGCAGGTGAAATTATCCCCGAGGGGACAATCCTACCCATAGGGGGCAACTCCTGGGACCGGAGCACTTGTTTTTCTTTCTCCTCTTTTGTGGGTTTGTTGTATTGTGGGACTAGGTCCTTTATGGCATGTAGGAGCGGGCAAGGATTTATGGAGCAATCAATTCTATCATTAGCAGCAGCAATCACATAATGCTTCAGTCTTTTATAATAGATTTTGTGTGTGTGTGAGCTGAAAGTAGGGCCAGGAGGGAAGGGGATGTGAAATGTTAGAGACTTTTTTTTTTTTCTTGGAAAGAGCCTGTTTGAGTTCCTTTATGCTTTTCATGCTGAGGGATGAGAGAGTGTGCATATGCGTGAGGGTGTGCACATCTGTGCCCATACAATTGCTCAAGTGGGGAAAAAAACCCGGTTTTGGTTCACACAGGAGGAATTCCTGATGGAGACAATGGTGCTAAGCAGAAAGTTGCATCCTGATCTCTAGCAAGTGAGGGGCATGCTTGCATACAAACATACTCTCCAGGTGCTCTGCATAATATGTGCAGAGCGCTGTGTAGAGGGAATTTTAGCTGCGCCACAAGATGGCATCCTAGAAGCCTTCATGCGCAGCTCAGGCTATGAAGGAGATGATGACATACTGGAGGTGAGCTTCAAGGACACAGTGCCCTTGAGGCATAGGCAGGAAGGACAAGGGCAACAGCTCAACAGCTTCTGCGCAGATTAAAGGCTTGGCAGGAACTTGCAAGCAGGGAACACCCTGGAAACGCCACAGCGCGTGGACAGTGACATTTAACCTATCGGGGTATGGGGTTAGAGCATGGCTTTGCAGTATTAACCAATCCGAATGTATAAACTATGCGTGATCGGTCACTGGGTGTATAAATACAGCTGCCTGTGTAGATTAAAGCAGAACACTGACAAACCTTCTGTGAAGCGTGTCGTGATTCTGGGGCTCCCTGCGCAACAGTTCCACCATTCAGTATTTCATTGTCTGGTCTGACCCAAACACTGTACAAAATAAACTGTGAACATTCTGCTTTTTAGTTCCTGTCAATGCCCCTCCTGTAGTTTGATCTCCCTTGAATGCTGCTCCCCCTCATTTGGGGCTCCAATTCTGAGAAGATTTGGTGCATTGTTTGCGGTCGCAGGATGTCAGTTATTGTAGCTTCGATTGATTTCGAAGCTTTTGTATTGACTCTGGGCTCCTGAATGAAGCTGTCATGTCTGTCTGTGGTTGGCTAGCAGGCTGTCCCAGCTGCAAGCAGTGCCTTCCTTTGTTGTTTAGGCCTCACTGAGCTGAGGGAAAAGGTTCATTTCAGGGTGATTTATTACCACCCAAACACCAGCTGTCTGTTGTACTGCTGCTTGCCTCCACCTTGGATTCAGTTCTCCTTTCCCTTCATTTCTCCCCTTCTCCTCTCGCACTATAGGCACTTGGGCACCAGTTCTTCAAGACACATGGATCACCCTGACACAACAGCATAAAAAACATAAACACTGAATACGTTGGTCTTCTCAAATGTTATTTATGCACCCATGGGGATATTTTTTTAGGGTTTGCTGTTGCAGTTCTATACATGTTTTCTTCTTGGTGAAAACCTAAACTATGGCCCTAGGGAAAAAAATAAATAAAACAACCACCATGTTCCTCTTGGCTTGTTACTAAGTAGGCCATAGTGAAAAACAGTAATAATTTAATTTAAAAATGCTCAGTGGCAGCACAGCCTCCCTGGTGCAGGATGTCAGGATAGGTGGCTGCAAATATGCTCCCTAGTCCTGGAAATGTTGGGATATTCCAGTGGATGGAGAAGGAGTCAGAGAAGGACAACATTGCCTCCCTACATGCTTGTCATTCATGAACAGGCATGATCACTATGTTTATGTGGATATTGTGCTGGAGAGCTATTTTGGTGGTGTAAGATAGGAGAGGAAGAAAAGTGAAAAGACTGTGAAAAACTGCTTAGCTCAGCTTCACAAAGCTCTTTCAGAAAATTACTTCTCCATGATGAGCCAGATTTCTTCAGCAGCTGAAATGCTGATAAAAGCCTTGGAAAGGCCATGCTGGAAGCTGTACTTTTCCCCAGGTTGCCATGAACCAAGGCTCAGTTATCCTTTCTGCACCTCACATTTTCATCTGTTGGTGGAAGACATTTTGAGGGTATTTCAAGGGAGGAGAGATGGAGAGAACAGGAACAGCTGAAAGATGGGGCCAGATTTGGCCAGTGAGACCTTCCTGGGGCCAAGTGGAGGAAATTACGCCATCTCCTTGGGGGTGAGGCTACTGCCAATATTTTTGATGGCCGTTGCTCAAAACCAAGGAAGGCTGATGGGAATAAGCAAATGAGAGCCCAGCTGGACCTGCCAGCAGCTGCAAGGTGCATAGCATGGTGCTGCTAAGCCAAGCTCACATCTGGAGCTGATGTTTCCAGCTAGACTTGCGAGAGTGGGAAGACGATGGGATTCTCTAGTTAATTCCAGCCAGCTCCTCCAGAGCACAGAGCCTGGCAGCTCCATGGAGGCCTACCAGTGCCATGTGCAATACTTCTGACTCCTTTAAACAGGGTTGGTAGCTCCATGCAGGACTGCTCTGGGCAACGCGGCAGCACCAGGGCTTGCCAGAGCCTCCAGGGCTGCCCTGGCAGCAATGATTTGTGTGTGCCCTTATGCCTGCCCCTGGAGCCACTGGTATGAAGAGAAATGTGACAGCCCCTCATTTGACTTCTGTGTGACACAGTTTGGTGTTTCTTGACCACAGGATGTTAAAACTGGCAACTTATCAGCACCTGTCACCTGTGCAGCTGAGATAATTAAGCCTGTTACTATTATTTTTCTTCTTTTTTTGCAAACTTTGGCCAACTGCTGGAGACCATGGTGCAAGGAGGAGTGTAAGGCCAACGAGACTTCCTATAAGAGATAGGATAATGGGACATTGAAATGCTGGGGTTTGAACCCCAAGCCCCAAATGAAGGTTGACATATGGGTGATTCCTACAGCCCTTCATAAAGAGGTGGTGAGTTTGCCTTATAGCTTCCCCCCAGGGTGCGGCCGGCCCTGCAGGGAGA
>NW_008596968.1:0-205 GCF_000691845.1 Merops nubicus | reverse complement strand
ATTTAATGTCCTTCTTGTATACAATACAGTCTGTGTATTGGTTCCTCTTTCTGCTGGTGCTATCATTTTTTTGGGGCCTGGTCATTGGCAAAACAGACATATGTGCTTTGCTCTTCAATGCTCACCAAGGAGCCTTCTTGCTCTTTGCTTTGGGAAGGGGAATGTCTAATGATGGGTGGGAGCCAGCAGAAGGCAAAGCAAGCTC
>NW_008596967.1:672-873 GCF_000691845.1 Merops nubicus | reverse complement strand
GGGGCTGGCAACCACCCGGGGCTGGAGATACACTCCGTGCCTGTCCCCAGAGGAAGCCAGCTGGCTGCAGGGGACACCTCAGCTCCGAGCAGTAACGACAACGGGCATCTTCCTCTCCCCCAGGACCAGTCCCTCCAGCTGCCCCCAGCAGGCTGGCAGTGGGGGCTGCAGCATGCCCTTTTCCCCGGCAGGGCGACGCTG
>NW_008596967.1:0-570 GCF_000691845.1 Merops nubicus | reverse complement strand
CTGTAGGAGTTGGTCCAACGAGCTGCAGCCCTCTGGTCAGCTCTGCTGGTGTGCTGTCTTCCCTTGCATCCTGCTGGGCCAGGCAGCAGGGTGTAGTGGGATGTTTTCCAGCCTGGAGCTGAGGAAGGGAATGGTGGGCTGCTGAGCACTCCTCACTGCCTCCTGGCATGCTGGTTAGCATGGACTCCCCTGGGGCTGAGGGTTTCTTCAGCCATCATTGGAGTAGGTCCTCTTGTGAGGAAAGGCTGAGAGTTAGGGTTGTTCAGCTGGTAGAAGAAAAGGCTTGGGGGAGGAGACCTTTTTAGAGTCTTTCAGTACTTAAAAAGGGCCCTCTAAGAAAGCTGGGGACAGTCTTTTGAGTAGTTGCAATAGGACATGAGGTGATGGTTTTAAACAAAAGGGAGATGTAGACTAGAAGTTTTTTACAGTGATGATGGTGATGCAGTAGCACAGGTTGCCCAGAGAGGTGGAGATGCCCCATCCCTGGAAACACTCCAGGTCAGGTTGGACCAGGGCTCTAAGCAGCCTGATGTAGTTGCAGATATCCATGCTCACTGCAGGGGGGTTGGA